>NC_082716.1:59878804-60178804 GCF_030144855.1 Hypanus sabinus | reverse complement strand
TTTCTGTACTTCAAGACATTTTAAGGAAGTAGAACAGAAAAATGCTGATAACATTTGGAATGTGAAACAACATCTGTTGAAAGGGAAACAGTTAATAATTCAGATCAGGCAACTTACAGAATCTGAATCAGATTTAATATCACTGACATTTGTTGTGAAATTTGTTTATTCTTTGCAGCAACAGAGTGCAATACATATGAGTTGCTATATGTTATAATACAAAATTAAGAAAATTAGTGCAAAAAGAGATTAAAAAGTGAGGTAGTGTTGATGGGTTCACGGCCCTTTCAGAAATCTGATATCAGGGAGAAGAAACTGTTCCTAAACATTGAGTGTGTGTCTTTAGGCTCCTGTACTTCCTCCTTGATGGTAGCAGTGAGAAGGGGGCATGTCCTGGATGATGGGGGTCTTTAATGATGGATGTTGCTTTTTCAAGGCATCATCTTTTGAAGGTGTCCACGATACTGGGATGGCTAGTGCCCATGATGGAGGTGACTGAGTTTACAACTTTTTGCAGTTTTGTCTGATCCTGTGCACTGGCCCCTTCATACCAGACAGTGATGCAACCAGTTAGAATGCTCTCCATGATACATCTGTAGAAATTTGCAAGAGTCTTTGGTAACATAGCATGTCTCCTCAGACTTCAAATGAAATATAGCCAATGTTGTGCCTTCTTTGTAATTGCATCAGTGTGTTGGACCCAGGATAGATCTTCAGGGATGTTGAACTTGAAGCTGCTCATCCCTGAATTTATCCTTGACTTGAGCTGTGCCTAGCTGCTAGTCGAGTTTGTAGAGGGAGTAGAGCAGTAGGCTGAGCACACTTCTTTGAGGTGTGCTAGTGTGGATTATAAGCAAGGAGAAGGTGTTATTTCTGATACACACTGACTGTGGTCTCCCAGCGACCTATTGTGGCAATAGGCAAATAGCAGTGGGTCCAGGTCCTTGCTTAGGCAGGAGTTGATTCTGGCCATGACTAACCACTCAAAGCACTTCTTCACAGTAAGTGTGAGTGCAACAGGGCTATAGTCATTGAGGCACCTCACCCTGCTCTTCTTGAGCACCAGTGTGATTGATGCCCTTTTCCAACTACAGCAGTGATATATTGAAGATGTCCTTGAATGTTCCAGCCAGATGGTTCATCTAACCTGCCCAATGTTTCCAGCATCTTCTGTTTTAATTTCAGATTTCCAGAATCTGCAGTTAAAAAAAAGATCAGTCTTGTTGCCTGATCTTCCACAGGCAACAGTGTACATGATTGCAACACAAGCTCTCCTGGCCCTTAGGGAATCTAGATAATTTCGGATTTGTCATACCTGGTTCTACGGGGGAGCTTGAGAAGTTGAGCAGCTTCATCTCAGGAGCTTAAAGCATCCCTTAGTATGAACTAACACTGTTCAGATAATTTGAATTATCAAATCAATATTGTGCACTTTTTTGTGAATAATCAAATTAATCTGTAATACCAATCTGTATAATGTATTATTACAGCTTTCAACAAAATTCTTTTCCTTTATGGCACTCTTTAAACCCGATCATTTTTGCCAATTGGTTGCTCACACCTCCTCATCTGTTTTTGTTTTGAGTGGTATATATTTTTCTTGTTGGAAAACCATAAACTCCAGAAGCTAAAAATCTAAAATAAAAAAAAAGAAAATGCTGGAAATACTCAGCAATGGGGCAAAATCTATGGTAAGAGAAACAAATTGACCGTCAGCATTAACTTAGTTCCCTCTCCACAAATGTTGTCTGACTTATATTTCCATACTATCTGTTTTTATTTTTCTTTTCTTATGGCTTTATGAAGCTTGTTGGAATGATGTTCCTTCCTACTGTCAATCAGTAAAGTTATTTTTATTTAATGATAATAATATTTAACTAAAAAAAACAAAAGTTTAGCAAAAAAAACCAATAAAAATATTGTTGAGGAAAGCTTAGCAACTAAAGAAAATTATTCTTGTTCTGAAATTTGTTTTATTTTACCCCTATAGAACAGGCTAAAGAAGTGGAACAAATGAAGGAGACCCTTTTAACAACCAGGGCCAGATACAAACTCTTGGAGACAGAGCTGCATCACTGGAGGGAAGAAAACAAGAGGCTGCAAATAGAAGTCAGGGTTAGCCAGCAGAAAGCACAACAACTAAGAGAGGAGCAACAATGCAGCCAAACCAAAACTAATAGGTGCTGAGACTGATGTTGTTTTCTGTTTTTACTTAGTTTATTAGCAGTTTATGCTGTTCATTTAACTTACCCAGTGACTGCATTACGTGGAGCTGGATTTCACTGGACTATCTGTTCCAATCAAATGAGATAATCAGTAAATGACTGACTCATTCATATGTCAATTGTAAAGGCTTGTTTTAACTGCATAGAATGTTGCAGTTAGATGCCACAGTTTATCCAGGCAAACTAAACTTAAGATCTGCTATGATTAGTGTCAATCCTCTTGCAACAAATTCTCAGTTCTATTGAATTGACTGAGTCCACTTAGTAAATGCAAATCCAAAATACAGAATTCATACGGTTAGTAAATTAATTGAAAAATAACAATAGCTGGTGTGTAGAATACAGGTGCAACTTAAGGTTTCAAAGGTTGAAATTGAAAACTGTTGATGGGGAAGCAACAACATTTTGTTTCTCTTCCAACAGTTGCGTATCTTGGAATATTAAATTCTCAATCTTGATCAATGTGAAAGCAGTTTCCTGCCATGGTTATTCAATCATACATTTACTCTATTTCAGCAAGCAGGGCTTACTACTTTTGTGTCTCTGCTCTTACTTTGAATGCTTGGTGTTTGTATTCTTTGAACAAAATCCCCTTCATTTTCCTATCAATACTCTGGCCTCTACTGTCCTTGACTGGAGTCTTTCAGTGCTGACTGTGATTAAAAAAAAAAGCAGAGAATGGTGACATTTTAGACTTAACACAAACCAATGATATTCCAAGATGGGATACATCATATAAATCAGAATGGCAGTAAGACAGTGTATAATTAAAGCATCTGTAACTGGTATTTTAATGTTATTTACTTCACTGACAATTTGAGGTCATCATTGTTTTTAAACATAAAGAGCCTGATGTCACAGGCTAAATCTGCAATTGATTTAGACACAAAAGGAAAACATTCCTTTTTTTGCTTTTCATACAAACCAATAAACTGGTTTATTAATAATGTTACTGCAGAGAAGCAAAACAATTTCTAAACTGTGAAACATAATGTTTGTATTCCTTGTTCTTCCATGTTTGATTTCTCCATCTGCCCAGGCTGTTCCAAGAGATGACCACGCTCCAACAGCAGCTCAAAGAAAGCCACCAGCTGACTCATTCCCTGGAATCAGAGATTAAAGTATATGAAAGGATGTATGGAAGAAAGAAAAGTTTCTCTGGTAGGAACTGATCAATTTTAAATGTCATCAAATAAATTTTTCATTTTTTAAATTCTGCCTATGCTGTCCTAAGTATCATAGTGGACAATTCTGAATTCCTCAACACCATTTTTTTTAAATGTTGGTAGATTATTTTGACAAATAATATTAATCTGGCCATGTGACTATGGGCACTTATTTACCATATTGCCTGATAATTAACTCTGTTGATGTCAATGGAATAACATATCCCATGGGAAGTATTGATAGGACACCATGCATCTTTCTGTATCTGTGATGTGTAACCACTACATTTATTTAGTATGTTCACATTGAAAATTAGCATAATCAAACTGATCTTTTCTTGTGTCTTGCCAAACATTATTAAGATTTAGTGTACAGTGTACTTGATTAAGATCAGTTTGGGAATACATAATGTATTTGGTTTGTGGTGATTATTAACAGCAGCATTTTCTTTTGGGAAGACATTTTAGTATATTTTTAGCATTCTAGACCAAAATTATATTTCGCAAACTGAACCAAAGAAACAGCTGAAAAATTAAGGACAGGAAAACACCCAACTAATTTATCAAGACCAATATTTGTAGAGTTTACACATTCTCTCCATCACTGCATAGGTTCCCTTTGGATTCTTTTGCCTTTTCCCAGTCCCAAAGCCATGATGGTAGGCTAAAAGCCTTTTAATATTGGCAAAAAGAATCATAGTGAAGTTGATGGCCATGTGCGTGCAGAAAGTAGGTTACAAAATTACAGGGAAATAAGAGGAGGGTGAAGGAAAAAAATTGGGATTGCACCTGTGTACCAATATGAAACTGGGCTGAGAGGTCTCCTGTGTCACAGTAAGGATGAGACTTTGCCTTAGATTTAAGGATAAAAACAATCTGTCATATACAGATGTAATCACATTTAAATCAATCCTATGAATATTTTCATTAGTACATTATGCTCTCAAAACAATATTTGGATTGTATACAGTCCTGATTCAGTACAGCTACTTGGATTTCAACCGTTAAAACAAGTGAATGCAAAATGTAGAGAAAACTACCAAAGTTGTTCACATTTCAATACTAAAGACATGCCTCCATAATCATGTTTTTCTCAAAAGCCCAGTGTACAAGTTAAAGTATTTTTATCACCCTGAGTGGATAAGTTAATAGAAAAAGTTCACTGGCTTTCTTGAATTGTCAATTATATACAACCCATTCAAAATCCACAGCTGGAAGGCCATTACACCATTCTTTGATACTACAGAGGTTAGCAACCCATTGAAAATCAACAATGTCACATACACAGGAAAGAATCACTGTTACGATCATGTTATAGAATGACTAAATTGATAATAAGTCAAAAGCTATGGTATCTTTATTGCAAGAGCATTTAAGTACAATCGTAGAGATGGTTAAGCATCTTTGGTGAATCTTCATCTGGGAGATTGTATATAGGATTTGCCTCCCTACTTGCAGAATTATTATTTATATTATTATTATTTATTGTAATGCCTGCACTGTTTTGTGCACCTTATGCAGTCCTGTGTAGGTCTGTAGTCTAGTGTAGCTTTCTCTGTGTTTTTTTATATTACGTAGTTCAGTCTCGTTTTTTGTACTGTGTCATGTAACACCATGGTCCTGAAAAACGTTGTCTCATTTTTACTATGCACTGTACCAGCAGTTATGGTTGAAATGACAATAAAAGTTGACTTGATAAAGGCAGTGAACAAGATTCATTCCGAGAATGGCAAGTTTCTTGTATGAGGAGAAGCTGGTCAATCTGGGCTATACTTTTTGGAGTTTTTATAAGGGAGATAAATGAATCATACAAAATAGTTAAGGCAGTTAATAGTGTAAATGCAAGGATGTTTCCTTTGCCTTGGGTGTTTAGAACTTGGGGTCACAGGAAGAGTCCATTCAGGACAAAGATTATAAGAAATTTCTTTATTGCAAGGGTAATCTTTGGAATTTTCTAACTAAGAGGGTCATGGAAGTGCAGTTAGTCCATGTATTTTTAAGATATTGAGGGAGTAAGGTAAATTGAATTAGCAGAGGAAAGTGCTGCTTGAGTAAAAGATGAACTATGATCTTACTGAATGGCAGTGCAGCCTTGAGGAGACCAAAAGATCACTCTCACTTTTATGTTCTTAATCCACTTCACATAATACTATGAATTAAGCTAGTGCTTTTTTGAGATTTGACTAGAACATAAAAGGGTGCCATTTGGCCATCTCTAAGAGCACTCCCATCAACCTTCTACCCCTACTTATTCTCCTGTAACCTACAATCCCTCACATACCTATTAATACCTCAGTATTTAAGTCAAAATTGGATAGAATTTTGTATAGTAGGGGAATTCAGGATTATGAGGAAAAGGCAGGTAGGTGGAGATGAGTCCATGGTCAGATCTGCCGTGATCTTATTGAATGGCGGAACAGGCTCAACAGACCAGATGGCCTACTCCTGCTCGCATCTTCTTGTTCTTAATTTTCTCTGATTCTTCTACCACTTGTCAAGACTGAGGCTACTTTATAGCAACTAATTTATTAAGCTCTAGTTTCCGCTGACAAAGCAACAGTGCACTAGTTTATGGGCTAATTGGTTTATTGTAAATTAAGTGATGTTAGGTGGGGTAAGTTACAGAGAAATAAATGGGATAATGGTTTTGAGGGTATTGCTCTGAGAGACTGTGTAGATTCACTGGGCTGAATGGTTTACTTCTATGCTGTAAAAACAAATTATGAGCTAATATAGTTAGGAGCCGGTGTATCCTCTTCTGAGTCCTTTTCTGAGCCATTCTATTGGAGTCTGGCTGGAGGTATTATGGAAGCCTTGCTGAATGATAGATGGAGCTTAGGTTTTGAAGCTACAAGTGCAAATAAATGTTTATGAAAAAATAAATTGTGAGATAAAGAGAATAGAGCTGAAGATCTCTGTTTCACCATTCAGTAAAATCTTCGCAGGTCTAAGCTTGGCCTTTGTCTTCTTTATAACCTTTTCTTTCAACTGACACCATCTTTAACTTAAGTTCACTGCAGATGAATTGGCTTTCTTCACAGTCTATTTTGCAGTGTGATATTATTGATAATTGTGAAATATAATCTTCAATGGGTGTAACTGTTTATCTATGCTTGTGCCTTTTCATCTATGTTACATTAGCCAACTCTGCTTAATACCTTTGTACAATGGCCTTTAAGATACAAATGTCAGACCCAAGTTTCTCCTTTTCTAAACAAAATGTAGAATGCTTTCCATTTTAATCATTCTTCCCATTACAAAGTGATCATTAATTCTTTATAAAAATCAGTCAAGTGTATTATCGCCATCTAATATATGAAATTTGTTGAGTTATAGCAGCATTACATTGCAGAGACATAAAATTACTGTAAATTACAAAATAAAGCAGTATTTTTGAACAGTTCATAGGTCCATGGACTGTTCAAAAATACGAAGACAGAAGGGAAGAAGTTGTTCCTAAATCTTTGAGTGTGTGTTTTCCAGCTTCTGTACCTCCTCCCTGATGATAATAACAAGTAATAACATGTCCTAGGTGATAGGGATCTTTACTGATGATTGCTACCCTCTTGAATATAACCTCAATAGTGGGGAGTGTTGCATCCATGACAAAAGTTGGTGAATCTACATCCTTCTTGTAATCCTGTGCTGTGGAGCCTTGATACCAGTCAGAATACTCTCCAGCATATATTTATAGAAATTTGCAAGAGTCTTTGATGACATACCAAATCTTCTCAAACTTCTAATGAAATAGAGCCGCAGCTTGATTTTTCATAATTGCATCAATGTTTTGGGCCCAGGACAAATTCTTGGAGATGTTGACACCCTTTCCACTGTTGTTGCCTCAAGGAGGAATGTTGCATATTCTCCTGATTTCCCCTCTTGAAATCTATAATCAGTTCCTTGGTCTTGCTGATGCTGAGTGAAGAGGCCAGGCTGAAAACAGTCTATATCGAAATAATAATTTTTCAACAAGTTCTATTTCAAATACACACTTGAACTAATTCTGAAGACTCGGGTTAACAGCATCAATGGAAAGAGAAGCAGACTTAATATTTCAAGTCAAAGAAACTTCGCCAGAAAAAAGTGGAAACAAGAGAAAATAAGGCAGTTTTAAATTGAGGTAGGATGGGTGAGGATATGGTTTTGAGATATGGAATAAAATTTACTCTTACCAAATTGGTGAAAAAAAATACTTTTCTCAACTTGTGTTTCTTAATGCATGCAGCCCTGCATTTCAGAAAATTACCAACTGAGCTGCAGTTGGAAAAAAATGGTCTGCTCCAGTTTCTTAAGAGAGAACATCATTATTTGATGTATGAAACATGGATAGGAAACTTTAGAAGGATAAGGATCAAATAGTGGCAGATGGAACCAGTTTAGATGGGGATCTTGCTCAACATGAAAGAATTGGGCCAATGGGCCTTTTACAGTGCTGTATGACTCTGTGGCATTTAGCTACACTTGCAAGTGGCAATTCAAACCAGATGAGAGACAAAGAAAGCACTGTGAGAGAAGAGAAATAGAAAATTCAATGCAAGTACATGGAAAATGGATATTAATTTAATCTACAGTGTTTCAATTTAGTTACAGGGAAAAAATAGCAAAACTATTCCTGTCTATCTGAAAGAGGCAATTTAGGATTCATATTAGAAATAAATGGGCCCAGAAATTCCTTTGCATAACTCAAAGATAAATAGTGAAAATCAGCTCAACCTGGATTGAAGTATTATTTTGCCGATTTCTGGGTCTCACCACTTGGGAAATTGATCTTTTTAAGTGGTTCTCCCAAATAACTTGTACTGTTGTGCAATTTGCAAAATTTGTTTCTACTGTGTTTTTTTCCCCCAACATCACTGCCATGAAAAACAATTACTGTTCACTCACACAACAGGAATTGAACAACCCAGCTTCCTCTCAAACTATACTAGTTAAAGGTCTAATACTCAACCTGCTTTGTTTGTCTAGTTATCTGAAAACAGATGAATGAATGAAATTAATTTATTTTGGTCAGTACAAACATAACAAAAAGCATAATTTACAATGATGATTTCAAAGGACAAAATTACAACAAAAGAAATAGATATTCTTTAAAACAGACCGAAAGGGTGTAGGCTGAAACTACAGCTTATTATGCCTACACCTCTTACTTATACAACAACATATTTGGCGTCAATCATCACATCAAAAACAAAAAAAATTTCATGGTCTTTTAACACAGAATCCAATTCCAAATATAATTTATTTACATTACTCCCATTCATTTTAAATCATGTATTTTATATTTGTTCATTAAATAATTTTTAAATTGTTAAGTATAGTGCATGTTTTTAGATTCTTACTACAACTGTTCCACAGATTCACCCCTCTGACTGAAATACAATGATTTTTTACATTTGTTCTTATCCTTTGTTTTTGAAATATACATGTTCCTCTAAAATCATGTTGACTTTCTCTCATTTTAAACCACCTTTGGATACTTTATGGTAGTTGTCCATTTTTTACTTTATACGTAATTTGTATTATTTTAAAATCCACAAAATCTCTGAATTTTGAATTGTTTAGTTGAATAAATAGTGGATTTGTTGGCTCATAATAACTTGTCTTATTTACAATTCATATAACTTTCTATTGGAGTAGAAAAATTGAATTTGTAATTGTTTTGTATGTATTTCCCCCTACCTCTACACAGTAAGTCATGTATGGGACTATAAGTGAACAGTATAATGTATATAAAGATTCCTGATTTAAGAAATTAAGCGGAAACCTCGACTCCTTTGACCATGGTACTCCTAGCTTTCCAACCTGAAGATATTCCTCCATCCATTGCAGTTTCTTGCCCTCTGCTGCATTAAAGCTATCACCCAAGCACTATCTTAAGGATAGTAGGCTTTTCCCACAGTGCACAAAGGCAGGTCTTGTAAGGGCTTCCCCAGTCTGTGGGCTTTTATAGACAATGCTCATATCTTTACAAGGATGTCGGTGGTACTCCTGCCAGATCCACCTCGCTGGAGCCTGGAAGGTATCTGTGCCTCCCGCACAAAATGTAATGTTTAGAGCCTGATCTTCTCCTTACCATCATTGTGGTATCTATCCAATCAGCAGCAGCACTACTTAGCTGTAAGAATGTTGCTTCAATGATGAGTTTTAAGAACTGGCTGAAGAAACAATATCTGGAATTTTAAATGCCAGCACCTCTGACAACTGTTAATATATCAAATAGACAATATTGACACGTGGTATTATACTGTTCCTTTGATTTCAAGATCTTACTTTTTATAAACAGTATTGTGACCTGCTCTAGGTCAAGAATTAGAGGAATAAATAAAAAGTAAATTCATAATTTTAAAACATAACCATTTTCCCCTCTCAGTTTATCCTGGAGGTGTTCAACATCATGCTGGTGGGCATCAAGCCTTTGACATCAGCGACTTCCTGATGGAAATCAGAAGCCTTCGGATTCAGCTGGAGCACAGTATTCACACCAATGGCTGCCTGCAGAAGCAGCTGAAGGATCAAATGGATGAACATCGGCCAGCCAGCCTCAATATCAATCACTTGACTTCATCAGCCAATGAACATATGATCAATAAACAGCTATTCCAGGGTGAGGCTAGTGGATAAATAGAAAAGCCTTCCATTTTCCTCCAAAAATTTCATGTCTAAAATTCCTTTACTTGGAGTTTACTAAGTTTTGGGAATTTTAGACATGAAATTTATCAAATCATGACTGTTTAATTGGTGTTAGTCTGTTCATCTTTTTACATTTATATTTACAATAGATCACAGCAACAATCAGAAATATAAAATACTAGTGTGTTCTTAACACCATTGCATTCTAAGCAACTTTAGGCCTATTGCCAGGCTTCCTTGGAGAATATCTCAAAGAAGTGCACCTTTTTAATTCACCTGGTCACATATTGTGAACCTTAATTTATTTGCATATGGTGAGAAATGCAAGTTTTTTTAATGGTAAATTTAAAGAACACAATTTACCATAGTTTATCATTTTTATAATTTTTTGGATCTAAATTACTTCTCTCACACAATAATTTAATGTTAGTTATGTAAGAGTTGGAGGTAGAAACTTTTTTGCCAATGAACAAACTTCCTCCTTGATCCAGAAATGTTCTGAGGTTTTTTTTGAGCACGGAAAACAGATGTGTCTACAAGAAACCAGGCAAAAATAAATAATTTAATTTAAAACAAAATCTCTTTCCCTTTACAACTATGGTATTGCTTTGACTGAGTTTAGCTGTACTTCAGTGTGATCTTAAGGCATGCAGGTATCCTAAGTAAATAATATCTTTTCCCTAAGATCTATTATTCAAAAGCTTGCTACTGAGTAGAACTTGCCTGGAAATATTGCAATAACTCTGACACTCCAGATTGCAACAATTTGAATTAATTAAATGATTTTTTTTTATTTCTGAGATTCCAATGAAGTCACCATGGGTTGACATCCTTCAATTGGAGATAGCACTACATCTCATGACATGTTACTGATCTTAATATAGGTTAGGGTTAGCATTACTAGAGGAGCCCTTAGCTTGCCTCATACCAACTGGGCAGAGAGAAACTTGTATAGAAAGATCAAAAACCTGGCCTTCCGGTCTCAAACAATTAATATGGAGTCAGATGCTCAGGTAAAATGGTTAGAGATCTTATGAACTGATAATTTATCTGCATCACTGTTTTAAAATAATTATTAAGGTTTCTTGTTATTTCAGTTAATAAATATTATTGCTGATCCCATTCAATGATCTGTTTCAGTAACTATCTTAATGCTTCTCCTGGTTTTGAATACTGCAGCTGATATTTGTAAGTGAAAAAATATCTATGTTTAGCATGTAAATATAAGAAGAGCCAGTACAGGCACATGGAGCTTAGAAAAACCTGGCTATGGGTAACCCTAGGTAATTTCTAAAGTAGGTATATGTTCGGCACAGCATTGTGGGCCAAAGGGCCTGTATTGTGCCATAGTTTTTCTATGTTTCTATTCTGAAAACAAAATTCACTTGTTTTCTGATGTTTTGTGTTGTTTATGAACTTTGTAGATTGCGTGCCCTCACCACCTGTTCGAGACACTGGTATGTTTTCATCTTTTCAAACGCAGTCTAAGGCAGTTTCCTCTGTGGTAGATCTTAATGTAGAAGATACATCACAGCAGAATGGTAAGTTTGTATCCTCTGATATCCTTTAACATGTCTGTTTCCTCGCCTGTTATTTGCCTAACACCTTGCCTATCAACTATCTGTTTACCTGTTGCATTTTGTCTTTGTCCAGTATATGTATCTGTTGTCTCTCTCTCTCACACACCTCTGTTTAACTCCTGTCCCACCTGCTTATAACTTTATAGTGATCTATGTGTGCGAGTGTGTCATTTTAGATTTTGATGCTATATTCTTTGTAAACTATCACACTGATTTTAATTTTACTTGGATTATTTGGTAAATAATTTGTTGCCATGATTTTTTTAAAAATCATTCAAATAAGGATACAAGAGAAAAAGTTTTAAGGAATGAATCTAGTTGAGTGGAAAGGATATCATCGTGAGGACATTCTGGAAGCAATAATCCTAATTCAGTTAAATTTACCGTGATTGTGGAAAAAAAAAGACAAGTATAGTGCAGGAGTAACTCTTCTAAACTGGGCTTAGACGAGATATATTAGGGCAAAAGATATGATTTAGCAAAAGTGAACTAGAAATTGTACCATCACAAAATACAGAAGGAAATCAGGTCAGACAGCACCTATGGAATGAACAATCAACAATATAAAAAGAAAGAAAAGAGGGAGAGTATATTTTCTGCTCCTTCCCCTCCCCATATCGTCTTATTCTAGCTTCTTCCCACTTCCCTTCCAATTCTGATGGAAGGTCTCAGCCCAAAATATCAACTGTTTACTCCCCTCCATAGATGCTACCTAACCTATGTGGTGGAAGCAGGTATAACAGCAATAATTGTGCAAGTTGAGAAAAAGTAAAGAATTAATGCATGGTTAATAACCTGCACTTCCATGGAAGCAGATTTGACAGCAATATTTAAGGGGCATTTTGACTGACACGTGAACAGGCTGGAAATGGAGGAATAAAAAACCATGTGCAGTTTAAAATGGTGTAATGGATGACACTGACATTTTGGGCTGAAGATCCTATTCCTGTGTTATACTGTTCTAAATTGGATTTAAACGTAGACTGCAGTTAATAAGTTTGATATTGATACCAAAATTGCTAGGGTCGTTGATAATGGGAAAGAAAAGTTTGGTTATTAGTGGATTAATAGGGTGAGCACAAAGGAAGCAAGTGGGAATTCAAGTAAAAAAGGTAGTCTATTTCAGAAGGCAAAACAATGCAAGGGTGAACACCTTAAGTTGTCATATACTAAGAAATCTAAAGGAATAGATCACTGAAGGGAGCAGGACTAGTGATTTTTTAAAAAACCTGAGTATTTGCCTGTATCGGCCAGAGACATTATATAAGTGCAGGAAGATCATGCTATAATTGTATAACATAGTAGTTACGTGCCACAGTTCTGATGACTACATACCAGAGGAGTGATGCAGCAGGATGTGCATTTTAAGGATGCAGAGGTGATTTTAAGGATGTTACCACCACTTTCTGATGTGCACCTCCACCTTTAGTCTCTGTTTCACAATTGCCAATTGTGACTTCAGCTCCCTAGCTCCATGTTCTGAAATTCATCTAAAGTAATCAACCTTCTTTACACTACTCAAACTACCCATTTTGGCCAAACACTTCCTAATATCTCTTCCCCTATGTACAACTTGCCTTTATCTTGCAATGTTTTCCTTTGTTAGAGATGCACTATGTATTGAAATTCTGGTCCCCTTTTTATTTTAGATGCTTATCTCAGTGATTCCTTGAGCCACATCTCCTGTTCCTTAATAGATGATGAGCTTCCTCATGGTTCCTTTGCCAAGAAAAATGGATCTCATGTGATTGGGCACATTGATGACTACAATGCCCTCCAGCAACAGATTACGGAGGGCAGAATGCTGGTTCAAAGAATGGAGTCTATTGTCCAATCCTGTGTCAATGCTGCTTTTTTGGAAATTGATGGATTCAAGGTAACTGGAAAAACAAGAAATTGCTTATCACATTGTTATCCACTACATTGAATTCCCAAGTCATCATTATAATTGCGCATTGAGCACATTTGAGTAGAAAATTTTAATTGAAACCTGCATTGCCATATTTCACATACCGATGAAGCCTATATTATATGTTCATAATTAATAAAAGCTGATCATCTAACCCTAAGCTACTATATTGAAATTCTGCTGTGCCAACAACACAGTTTAAGAAAAAAATGCTATACAATTAATCCTTCAAAGAGAAGCTAATTTAATTAGCTGTGTGCTAATTATATTAAGTTTAGACAAAGATGATTTAATACTTCTGTTACATACACACAATCCTGTAAAAGTATCAGAAGCAATAGAATACACCTGGAATCTGGTTTTGATGTTAAAACCCACTATTTTTATTATAGTAATATAGTAACTTAAATCAGGTAAACCAAGAATTAGCAGTGTTATGCATATATAGGTGTAAAAATAAAGTTCCCAAACTTATTCAAGCTCAGGTGGCAAGAGCTACAGTCTTACGATGGTATGTAAGAAAGTTCAGTTCAATCCATGGAATTGAGGTATGAGAGAGGTATTTGTAATCTGAAGGCAAAATCCACGGTAGGAGAAAAACAAGTAAACGGGTGTCATTGATCGTCTGTCGTCAGCTCCGAATCCACATATGAAGTATCACCAACAGTGATCTTCACAGAATACCCTTTCTCACAAGTGGTTACCACAATACCATACCCGAATTCAGCTACGGGTCATCCCAAAGTGGTGGCCACAGGATACTCAAACCAAATCCACGTATGGATTACCACCAACAGTAGCTTATCACAAAGGGAACCATCTTCAAGGCAAAACTACCACCCAGGCAAGGGTAGACACACCGGTAGATTCCACAAGATTAGCCCAATCACACAACATGATAGCCACTTATCCAGTCCCATGACATACGAAGTAGCTCCAACAGTGATTTGCTACAGGGCTGCCTTCTTCAGTGAACTACCTCACCCAGACAAGGGTTAACACACACGTGGTATTCCCCCCCACCAGAGAACCCACTCCTATGGATTAACTATGTGACAACCACACTTTAGTATTCGAATGGAATCAAATTCACCATTACGGGCTACTTGGAGAGAGTCTAAATAGTGATCTCTTTGTCACTAGGTTTCTTCTGTTTCAAACCTTGCCTCTCTGCTTCTCTCTGCAAACTTCTTCTAGTTGCAGCACTTGTGAGAGTCATTTATCAATACTCTGGATCGATCTCAACTCACCCCTTTGGGCTACTGAAAGTTTAAACCAACGACCCCACTCACTAGTGTCTTTCCATGATCGAAACCATCTCGACTCTGACTATGTGTCTCTGTATGTCAGTGAGAGAATCACCTAATCTTGCTTGATATAAACATGCTGCGAGGAACCATAAACATCCATTGTCCATCAAATAACTCCACCTCTCATCACCATAATAAATCAGAAGCAGGCAGTGTCTATGTATTAGTCCAAACACACTGTAGTAGATGTAAACACAAGCTGCTCACCACAGCAACCCAGCAATTCTGTAGTCAGTAGAAATCCAACAGAGCAAAAGTCAGTCTCAATTCTTCCAGCGTTTCAAAGAGACAGTCCACAGAAAAACTGAACCCTGGGGGTACATAACACTCCTCAGAGAATAATGGCTCCATAAAGAAGGAAGAACATCAAACCTATGTCTAATGAGTTCATACAACTCAGTTGTTGATTATTAATATCCCTTCTAATTTTAAGAGCTCTAAATGTATAAAGTCTGGCTGTAAATTAGGACAAGAATTTTGTGTGCAGGGAAAAATAATCTCAAAATTTTGTTTTTTATTTGCAAATTTACCTGTGCAGCATTTGGACCATGAGACAGTCAAGCAGCTCTTCTCCAATACCAATACACTGCATCAGATCTTGAATGAAACTTGTTCATTGCTAAAAATGTTTTGGAGAACTACTCTGCCAAATCCAGACAGTGATGTACAAAATCAAAAGGCAAGTCTCTCAGATAAGCTTAATATGAACATTATACAATTATACTTATACAGTTGTTGCGCAGTGGAACTGAAGATTGATCTTTTCCTCTTTCATGCATGTAACCTTTTTCTAAAAAAGTTTCTTTGTCCTTTCCTCAAATGGGATTCCACAATAGACCATTCCTTTAAGTAGGTGACAAGACTAATTTACAATAATTACTTTTCTGAATTGTGTATCAATCAGTGTTCTTCATCCTCCATTTTCAGATGTATTATACTGTTAAAAATGTTAGCACTGCTCATTTCTGGAAAATTCTGGAATTTATCAAGCTTGTTTTTGCAATAGTCATTTCATTATTGTATTGTTCTGAATGTTTCACTACACTATATCATTCAGAGCAGCATTCAAAAATAAGCATCATAACTGAATAAAGCACCCCTATTCTGTTCCAACTTTCCAGCAGAGACTAATCTCCAAAACAATGATGAATCCTAAAGTAAAACATCTGGTAGTTTTTTTTTTGAGGTGGATATTGCATTTCTTCCTAAGATCTCAGCCTTTTTCCAGTGTAATTCAGTGTTATAATGATTTATATAGTGTGACAGTGCCGCTCATGGTCAGAAGTGTGGTCATTTACTGAATGATCTTCCAGTAATGAGACTCGCTGGTACTTAAATCTATCAATGTTACTCGTGTCAGAAGCACTAATACTGATTGTTGGAAGGCAATTTAAAAGTGATCCATGTTCAGATCCTCATTCAAAGACATCAAGGTTAAATCAGGGACACAAGGTACTACAGATGCTGGGCATCTACAGCAATATGCACAATGTGCTGGAGGAGCTCAGCCATTCAGGCAACATCTGTAGATGGGAACAACAGTCGACTCTCCAGGTCGAGACCCTTCATCTGGACTGGAAAGGAAGGGGGAAGAAGTCAGGACAAGAATTACGGGGAGGGGAGGAAGAAGTACAAGGTGGCAGATGGCAGGTGAAACCAGGAGGGGGAATCTGATAGGAGGGGACAGAAGACCATGGAAGAAAGGGAAGTGGGAGGAGCACCTAAGGGGAGCTGATGGGCAAGTAAGAGAAGGTGTGAAAAGAAAACAAGAATGAGGAATGGTGAAGGAGAGGATGGGTGGGGACAATAACCAGGTCAAGAAATTGATGTTCACACCATCAGGTTGGAGGCTTCTCAGACAGAATTCAAGGTGTTGCTCCTCCAACCCGAGTGTGGCCTCATCATGGCAGTAAAGGAGGCCATGGACTGACATGTCAGAACGGGAAGTAGAATTGAAATGGGTGGCCACCAGGAAATCCTGCTTTTTATGGCAGATGGAGCGAAAGTGCTTGACGAAGTGTTCTCCCAATCTATGTCGGGTCTCACCGATATACAGGAGGCTTAAGATTAAATCATATCAATGAAAATGGGTGGCAAGAGAAACAGGGAGGAATGTCTATCTTACAGTAAGATTTATTTGTTGTATACTGAAAAAGCATTGTTAATCACTCACAGGATGTCAGAAAGGTTCTAAGCAGAATAGAAACTTTAAAAACTAATTTGTACGTACAGTCAGCCCTCCTTATCCATGGGTTCCACTTGCGCGGATTCAACCAACCACAGATTGGGAAAACTTGGAAGTTCTCTCTCCAGCACTCATTGTTTGAGCATGTACAGACTATTTTTTCTTGTCATTATTCCCTAAACAATACAGTATAACAACTATTTACATTGTATTATAAGTCATCTAGAGATGAGTTAAAAGTACAGGCAGTCCCCAAGTTATGAACAAGTTCCATTCCTGAGTCTGTCTTTAAGTTGGACTTGAAGTCGGAACAGGTACATCCGGTATTATTTAGCGTCAGTCAAACGTTTGTCTTAATATATAGAATATATTTTACCTTTCTATGCACATAAAACACTTAAGAAATGTATGTATTTCAATAATTAAACCACTGCGTTGCTTAGTAATAATTGTAGCTTTCATCGGGGCAGTGCCTTTCACACGCTCAATTAAAATTGTTCCGATTGTTGACTGACTGTAGCCTAACACTTTTCCAATGACTGATTGTGTTTCACCACTTTCCAATCGTTTTATTACTTCCACGTTATTTTCAATCGTGATTATTTTCATGAACAGAAACACTGTGGATTCAGAGCTGTGGCAGGTCCTAAAGTCCACCGCACTGAGACAGGTTAAATAAGGAACTTAAGCAGCCGTGTTTTTTGGTATCTGCGGGGGTTCCCGGAACCAATCCCCCGCGGATAAGGAGGGCCGACTGTACATTAAATATTACCATTAGCTCCATGCTGACACTCACTTTTGAGGCAAAAAGTCATTGATACAGGTCCTCCTCCAGAGTACAAAATACAGCTTGATGATCTGTATAGAATTAAGCAAGAGCTGTATTCCCAATGGGACTCTTCTTTCATATCACTTTGCAACAGTCCCTGTAGGCTTCAAGGCTGTCATCATTGTTCCAGTGCCCAACAGTGATGGACCAATTGCTGTTTATCTGTACTGCACACTACACGTACTTTGAATTAGGTTGTATTAACTTATTTGTGGTTATCCTTTGTTTTATGTGTTTTGTGGGTACACCATGGCCCAGAGGAATGTTGTTTCGTTTTGCTGGGTATATATACAGATGGCAATAAATTTGAACTTGAACTACATATTAAATCAAAGCAGTGTACTGTTCCTGGGGGGGCATAAAAGGTCCAACACAAGCCTGGACAGATCAGTTCCAAACTAAAATAACAAAACCAAATGATCTGATCATTACCGCATTGTTTTTACGGGGATTTTTTTGTGCAAATTGTCTTGTTTCCTACAATTACCACAGTAACCACTACATTTCAGAAGTACTTAATTGGTTGTAAATGCATTAGTATGTCATGAGACCGCTTAAAGATAGCATCTAAAAGCAATTCTTTTAATTGCAAGGAGGATTCAGCCTGTCATAAAATTTGTGTTGAAGTATTTGCATATTATAACATTCATGCAGATTCCATTCCTGGGATAAATATCTTGTGGTTATTGCAGGATCAGGAAGAGATTTGCAGACTGAGGAATAAAATAACAGAGCAAGAAAACCTATTGCAGAATGCAATCAGTCGCCTAAAGGCTACTAACCAAGTGAAAGAAGGAATGGAACAGTTCATTGTCAGCCAACGTATGTCGAATCAATACCTAACAATGCTGCATATTTTGATTCCTAATAGAAAAAGAATGCCTGTCATTCAAAAGTGTTACTTAATCTTGTCAGCATGTCTGTTTGCCGCTTGGCTGTTAAGATAGATTGGACTGTGAACATATGTAAAATAATCCTTTCTTTGAATTTGTATGAAATACCAAATTGACTGCATAATTGAGAAAGATTGCAGTAAATTTAACCCTCCTCATTGCACTGGACTTTTAGCTTAACAAATGTGGGATCAATTGCAGTTGTCAAAACTAATCTCAGGAAGCAAGCCATGCCTATTTTTTGTGCATTTTCTGTAAAGTAAAATTATTGACTAGTATTCGAATGCATTACAAGAAGACTGGATCTATCTGTAAAGTGCTATTACATACTCCTTTGAGACCAAGCGATAACACATTTCTTTCAGAAACAGCAGCCTTTCCTGTAAACTTAACCCTACCTTCATAATCTTATTTAAGCATTCATCCGTCACTAAACCAAGATCTCCTTCATGTTCTCCAATTTTTCACAAAATATGCACTACTCCTGCTCTTTCCTCTTCATTACTGACCACCCACCCCCATCATTTCTACTTCAGCTATTCACAAAACTTGCATAATCCATACCTGTATTCTTTAATGGTCCAACTATTCTTATACAGAGGCTGACTTCTATGTGTGGAACCTCTCTAGAATTTTAGCTCCATACCATTTATGCAAAGCAACCTGACTACTACACATCTCTTTTACAGCACCACACACTCACCACTCCTTTCCACTATTTTACCCTGGGATCTAGGGCTCAATTTCAAGAAAATTGCTGCCTTATGACCTGAATACATTGGATCAGAAAGTGCTTCACTATTATCAACCCAGCAAGAATTTTATTGAAAGTCATCTACCATAAATTGTTCATTAAACCCTCACATAGGCCTTTAAAATTATAAAAGCATTATCCTATTTAACATTCTCATAGGCGAAGCCTTATTTACTACTGAAGTGACTGCCACTCTTTGCTGAGGAAACCAATATAAATTAGGACAGCAAAATTTACTTCTCCTTTTCTAATCACTACATTGAGTATGTATATCACCTTGTACATAAATCAGTCTCTGCCCCGATCTGTAACCAGTGGTTCCTGCTGGAAGGTGACAATATGCAAAAGCTTTTTGTTACAATGTTTGCTGACATGCTTCAGTATTGATGCACCATCAATAACTCACTCTGAGACGTAAAGGCGAGATATCGGCTTTTATTGACTGGAAGAAGGAACCAGCAGTGAGTGACCACCATACTACATCCTGGAAACTGAGAGGCCAGGCCCCAGGCTAAGATCGCCTTTACACAGGGGTCTGTGGGAGGAGCCACAGGAGCAGTCAGCAGGGGGCGTGTCCAGACAGGCACACGGAGTTCACCACAAGTATATCAATGGAAATACTGCACCAGATAACAACAAAACTTATGTTTTTCAGTTACAAGGACACATGATGTTTTGAAAAAAGCAAGAAGTAATTTGGAGGTAAGCTTTGTTGAAAACTGTGTGAATTCAGTAATAATTAACATGTAAATACAAGTATGTTTACTTTTCCTGATATATTTCGCCAAGCATCAGCTAGGGCACAAATCCTTTTATAGACTATGCAAAATCTTAGACTTGAGTATTATTAGCAAAATGGTGCACTGTAATCTAATAACTTTGAAGCATTCCTTTCATTCAAAGGTGAAGCAGCAGTACATTCCCATCTGGTGACAGTGGAGACATAGTGGTTGTAACTAGGTACCAACAGGGGAAGATTAATGAATTAGAGAGCAGAGTTCAAATCCCAACAATAGAATTTAACCATTATTAATTATTTTGGAATTTTAAAATTATAAACTAGTAATATTGGTATTAATGACCACGAGATCACTGTTGCCATTAAAGCTGATTAGGTTCATTAATGTCATTAAGGCCACCACTCTTTCCTACTCTGGTTACACAGAAATCCAGATAATCAGCAAAGTGTGGCATCTTCCTCTGATCTGCAGTGCTTTGCCTCCCCAAAATGACCCTGCATTTACCTTCCATAATATATGATAAAAAATGAGAGCAGTTCACTTACATGGGCCTATGATAGGAAAATCAGGATGCTACAAAGATATTCCAGTTTAAAGTGAAGAACTGAACCTCACACCTTTAAAATTCATGCTGGATACATACAGCCAATGGCAGGAGAAGCAATTATTATTTAATAATTGTGACTCTACAGAGTTTTTGCTCAGGTCATTATCTTTATTTCTAATGGGAAAAGGGCTCAGAGCTTGTTATCCATTGTGAGGCTCTGTATTTAAATGATCTAGTGTGTTTTTCAAGTGTTGGTGTATTGTTCTTTAATCAAAATCAGTCACTGCTCTGATGTCTGCTACATTGAAGGATGGTGGACTACATATCCTCAACCACTGAACCACAAACAGGGAATTCAATTCGAATACCCACTGTTCATTGCTATTCAGTGATATGTTGATTATATGTAGAGGTGCGAAGGCCTCTCCAACTGAACATTAACAAATTTTAAGAATAGATCTTTGGGTGAAGCATCAAAGGACTTCAAAGAATATTGCCGCAGCATAAATCACAAAGAGCTTCTCATTTGTAAGGATAGGAAATTGAAAGGGGTGATATCCTTGCTCAGACAGGATGGAGATAGGTGAGCATTTAAAGTTATTGTTTCTCCTTTCTGACCTTCTCTTCCCTGTGTGCCTTTGTCTCTTTTGTGAGTCTGTTCAGATGAATGATTGCACAATTTCTGATGCTAAAACCTCCCCAAATGACAACAAAGGTTGGTAATAATGTATTATTATTAGCATGTGCTATGAGAGATCAGATCTCTTTGCTGACTGCTAACAGTACTACCAGTAAAATTGTTGCATGTTTTAGGTCTGTTGCCTGCAACTGTCTCATTTACATCTAACAGTTTTCATGCTCGTCCATACAAAGATGCAAGATGCTTATCAACAACATAAAATGTTTTCTTTATGGCTAATATCAAGAAATTATTATAAACAGATAATTGGGTGACAGGTTAAACATGAGGTTTTTTTAGGTCAGCTAGAGTACCAAACACTATTATATACATACAGTATATCCCAGCTGCTACATTATCATTGGGCTATAGGTGAAAACCTAAGGAAATATTAGGACAGTGTTTGCTAAATATTAGCATAAAAGTTGGTAGAGAGTGTTCAGCCATTTTAAAATGTTATAGAACAGCACAGAAACCTCCTTGGTCAGTCCATCAATGCAATCACTGAACCCAGCACGGTATGAAGTCTTGACATTCAAGATGCAATGCGAGTTCATCTAGGTACTTCCTAAATGTTGTGGGAGTATGTGCCCCCACCACCTTTCTCACTGTATTCCAGATTCCAACCACACTTTGGGTGGAAAACAGATTTCCTACTTTCCTCAAACCTACTCCCTCTATTTTTAGACATCTCTGGTATGGGGAAAAGTTTCCTACAATCTACCCTGTCTCTGTCCTTCACAATTTTCTATACCTTTGTTTGGGGCCATATCAGCCTTCTTAATTCCAAGGAAAACTAACCAGTCTATCCTTGTCACTCAAACACTACATTACAGGCAATATCCTGATGAATCAGACCTGTATACTTTTCAGTGCAATCATGTTTTTCTTATAGTTTGTCAATCTAAGTTGCACCTAACCAAAATTCCATGACATTGTACCATAATATCCTGTGCCCCCTGCTAATCATGGCAAGTAACCAACTTCCTTCTTCACTACCTTATCTACCACTAGTGAATTCTTGGACTTGAAGACCAAGGTCCCTCAGTATTCTTTATGTATGTTCTACCCTTGTTAGTCCATCTCTTATTAAGACTGAATTCCATCTGCTGCTGCTCTGCTCAATTTACCAGCATATCAAAATCATCCCATAACCCACTGTCTTCTTCACCATCTATGTTCCTCTGATTTGCATGGCAATAGTGAATTTGCTAATCGTATCACAATCATTAATTTATACCAATTGGTGAGCACCAAACTGGACACAGGCTTCTAATGACTAAAAACTCCTACTTCCCTTGGAATCTTTACTCCTACTAAAAACTCCATTACCAAGACAAGTTTAGAACCAATTTTGACAGCTTTACTTAGATCTCATGGCGTCTAACCTTTAGGACCAGTTTCCCCACATGAAACCCTTGTCAAATGTCAATTTTAAGTCCAGATTATAGTAAACTGTATTTTCCTCAGAGTATATTTATAACCTCAAGAAAACACAAAATCAAATTGGTCACATAGAATCTGCCCCTAATAAAAACAAGCTATCTTTGAATAATCCATATCTTATCAAGTCTAGATCAATCTGTCCTTCAAAAAAATTTCCATCTGCACCCCTACCACTGATAATAAATCTATGAGCCTGTAATTACCTGGCTTTTCCCTTCTGTCCTTCTGAATGAAGATATCAGTTCAGCTATTTTCCATTCATGCTTAAATATGAATAAGTATCTATGTCTTATATCCTCTTGTAATTAATAATAAGTTCTAGAACTTCTGTATTTCCCCTGCCTGAATTCTTCCACTACAATGTCTTTCTCCTTTATGAATAGAGATGAGAAGTATTGCTTGAAGCCCCAGATTGCTCTCTTGGTATCTGTTGGTCCTTGCACAGTTATCCCAATTATCTGCTGAGCCTTAATTATACTTAATAAAATGTCACATGCCTAATACCTTTCATTGCTGATATTTTATGTCCCTTTATTCCACTTCTTCTAAATACTTCCCTCAATCCACACGCATTTTTTATGCTCCTGTTGGACTTCCTTTAGTTTCAATTCTCTATACTTGCCATATGCTTTTTTTTGATCCAACTCAGAGTTTCTTTTTCTTGCTGACCTTACCTTTCATGTTTAGGGGAGCAATTTTGCCTCATTAACTGTTATAGTTATATAAGTCTTCAATTAGTAGGACCTGCAAGCTACTGCACCCAGTTTACTTTTGCCAGGTCCTATCGTATGATATTAAAATCAGCTTTCCCCCGATTCCAGATCACTTTATCCCTTTCAATAATTATTTTGAAACTTAGAGTTGCAGTCATTATCTCATAAATGCACTTACGCTGACATCCCAATCACTAGTACATCTTTAGCAGGACCATCTATGTACTGACTCAGAAACCACTCTTAGATGCACTTCTAAAATTCCATCCCCTCTACGCATTTCATACTTAATATTGGAGAAACTGAAACTCTAAAGTTTCAAACCTACATATAATGAGAACAGACCATAAGCTCCATCATTATCTTACCTTTTTATGATCCACTCAAGTTCAATGCTTTTGCCAGGTTTGGAAAGACTGAATTTCTATTTATATTTTCTCTTTCTACTGCAGTCTTCCATTGATGATTAAATGCAATACAACCAGCACTGAGGGTTGAGTATCCTCAAAGGAGCAGTGGTGGATAAGAGTGTTGATAATAGAGGAAAGATTGTTGTGCGGCAGGCAGGAATTTGTTGAACTTACAATAAGATCAGTCATGGCCTTGTTAAACAGCAGAGCAGGCTGAAGTAACCAAATTCCTAATTTGTCTGTTCCTGCTGTGTTGATTTATGCCCAATAGTTAATGTTTCTTCTGCTATTTAAGCTTCCTAGAAATAGTGAAATAGCAATTTATTATTTATGTCATCACTGGACAGCAGCCAAAGTAGATCCATAATCTGAAAATAGATTTGAGTTGAGGGTTGCAGGACTAAATTTTAGTTAAAATTGTTCTTTACTTTTCATATATACATTTTTCAAAATCTGAGATCGCCTATCATAATTATACACCTTAGCTTTCAGTGCTGTCAATGCAGTAACAAATCCCAAGGCTATCAACAAGACATTATCAAACTGATAATTAGGACAGGCAACAGGTTTTAAGCACTTCCTTAATAGAAGAATGATTGCAAGATAATTTAGGGGAGGAATACCAAAGGTCATTTAGCTTATGTCTTTATGAGCAATCTAATTAGGGTTACTTCCCTTCTCAATCCACAAAGTCCTTCAGCTTTTTAAAATACTTATCCAACTACCTTCTAAAAGTCTATCTATACCCAGCACCCTCTACCCTCTAGTAAATGTACACCAATTCTTAGCAACTCAAAACTACAACAAAGAAATCTCTTCTCATCCCTGGTGCTTTTGCCAGTTTCCTAAATCTGTTTAGTGGTTACTCATATGACAGGTTTTTCTTTTTAAATCTCTCAAAGTTTTCCTTTTCCAAAGAGTACAAGTGTAGCCTCATAGGCTTCTTAACAGAAGTTCTTCATCCCAGATATTATTTCAGTGAATCTCTTTTGCACTCTCCACCAGATATGGATATCCTCAAAAAGTGCCATCCAAAATTATTGACACATCCCCGGCTAGTCTTTCTTTAGCCTGAGAGCTAGCTCAACCTGCCTCTAATTGCTGATGTTGTTTTGAAACTGAAACTTTTTCTAGACTGAATACTAAGTTTGCAATGATTGAATCTGTTTTAACTGGCTGCCCAAACAGCCACTGTTGCTATTTTTGTACAAAAGATTGCTTATGCTTACAATTGGATCATTAGACATTACATTTTATATAAAGGGGAACAAAAATTCATTGTTATTCATCTGGTTGGCAAGTATTTACTATTTTAAGTTAATTAAAAACTGTAGCACTCAATTTTCCTCTATTCTGTATAGTTTTATTTTTGAAATGTAGAAACCCTACAAGAGAACATTGAATTGTTAAATTTAGTAAGCTCATAATCACTCATTATACCATTACATCCCTGATTTATTTGTTCTGCATTTTCATGTTTTACTTTACTTTCCACATCTTATGGTAATTATTTTTTTCATACCTGATCAATTTTTTCAGCAGAAATCTCAAAACTGGGTTACATCCATCCCAGAGGCTGGAACTTCATGAATCCAATTTATCCTGAAGCTAAAGCAAGAAGCGTGGATCAAAATTCACTGCCTGGAAAGATTACAAGAAATGGTCCCAACCTGGCTCCAGTAGGAATCATTGCAAATTACTGAAACAGTACTTTTCTTTCCACCTCAAAAACAAAACTAAACAATATTTGAATTTTGTTCTACAAAAATAATTTAGGACAACATTTGAAAACAAATTTCACCTTTGTATCCAGAGGAAACTCTTCTGCGTAACCCAAATCTGATGATCCTATATAAAACACTGAATGTTGACAGAATTTTTGTTTTATGTATAAATCTGAAGCAGGAAATCTTATTTTGGGTCAAATATATTTACCAAAAGATGCTAATGTTTTTGGCCCTAGCAATTGTATAGACTTGTTTAAGATGCATATTAAACTGCATCTGGATGCAGTTTAATCTGGATGCTTTCAAGAAGGAGCTGGATAGATATCTGATGGATAGGGGAATCAAGGGATATGGGGACAAGGCAGGGACTGGGTATTGATAGTGAATGATCAGCCATGATCTCAGAATGGCGGTGCAGACTCGAGGGGCCGAATGGTCTACTTCTGCACCTATTGTCTATTGTCTATAAAGTGCTCAGTGTGAGGGATTGCATGTTGTATTTAATCATGCTGTCTCCACACCCAAGAAAAAAACTCTTTAAATGTCAAGAGCTACAATGAGTTGGTATATAAGAATATAAATATGTTTATGACGAAGAAAACTCAAACACCACTTACAGAAATGTTTTGAGTCCAATGATAGCTTTGGTGAACAGTGTCCTGCTATTTAAATTGTGCAATTTATAACAGAAAGATGTATCCTGGCCATAACTGGAAAAAATAGAGCCTTATAACATTTAGGGCAG
Organism: Hypanus sabinus; assembly: GCF_030144855.1. Lineage (NCBI taxonomy): Eukaryota > Metazoa > Chordata > Chondrichthyes > Myliobatiformes > Dasyatidae > Hypanus > Hypanus sabinus. Next base: position 60,152,316 of record NC_082716.1, on the reverse strand, counting down.
ATTAGAATGTTCACAAAGCAAAGACAGATAATGGGTAAGTGCAATAAATTTGCCATTGAGGCCAAAGCTGTATCATTAGTTTTGCTGAACACTGGAATAAGATGAAAATCAGACTTATAAATCTCAAAACACATTGTCTAGCATCATGACATTATTTCAGAGTTTTATTCAAAATTGCAATATGGTGGGTAAGAGTACGGTACAGAGTTAAGACAATGCTGGTGACTCTGTATTTATTATTGTACACTTATTAGAAATAGTGGGTAAGTTTAGTAGCACTAGCATTGTTTTTGTCTGAGCTGTGTATATAGCATGATGGCAAATGTATAATGTAACTGAGTTGCATTTTGTATAAAATTGTTGCTGCTGCCTGTTACATATACATATAGAGCAAGTACATGCAAATAAGGATGTTCCCCGGTGAACTCAAGAATTTTCCCTATTGGCATTCTTAATTGAAAACTGTTCACTGATTCAGGTTCTTATATTTGTCATAATTGATTTAATGAGAACTCAGATTTTCTCCATTAACATTAATAATTGAAATTGTTCACTGAATCAAGTTCTTACAACAGTCATAATTGACTTCATGAGAACTCAGATTTATAATATATTACCAAAGCTTTGAGTGGCATTTGCTTTTCATTAGTTTTGCAATGGTCAGTACACAATACAGAAACTTTAAAAAGCCAAGGATTAAAAAAGTGACAGTGACCTTGTATTCAGTAATTTCACTTGGTAAAGGATAGGAATTCTTCTTATGATTTGAAAAGAAAGATAATTGCTGATCCCTGATGTTTGGTACAAACTAGAGAATTCCTGTGTTGAAGCATGTTTTGTAGCCTTTAACACAGAGGTCACTAAAAACCATGATACAGCAGGTATCTTTATGGCATTGTTGTACACTGTATAAAGCGTATATACTGATAAATATTTAGTGTTTGTCCTACAGGTGTACATATTCTCCCTAGTGTATATATATATTCCATTCTATGTTGGATTATTGCATGCATGTATGGTTCAATCCTGGGAAGTAAAGATTACGATTCTTGGATTGTCTTAAAACAGCTATTCTGCAAAAACATGGAGTTGTTTAACATTTGAAAGAAGAGTTTGCTTTCTTTGTCCAAAAAATAAAAATAAAAGACATGAAATACTCAATGCCTATTTAACTTCTATTCTTCCTAGATTGATTTTGTAGGCCTCTAAATGACACTCCTGTAATTTGGTAACTAAAAAGGAATTGAGTAACAGATGAAATACTGGAGGAACTCAGCAGGCCATGCTGTATCTGTGAAGAGGAATAAACAGTTGAGGTTTCAGGCTGAGATCTGGACTAGAAAGGAAGTAGAAAGAAGCCATAATAGAAAGGTGAGTAAAGAGGAAGGGGTACAAACTGGAAGGGGTACAAACTGCAAGGTGACAGGTGGAAAGGTAAAGAAAGGGCTGAAGAAGAAGAAATCTGATAGAAGATGGGAATGGGCCTTGGGAAAAAGTATTCCAGTGCAATTCCTCTGTCCAAGTTAACTATCAAGTGGTATTGTAAATAAAGCTACGAAGCGTATTGAAACAAAAATAATTGTAGTTTCAAACATGCAAGTAAACAGAACAGAGTTCCGATAATTTTGAATTGTTCTTATGTTCAGATTATACAATTAGCCCTAACCCTGTAATAACCACTTAATAACCTCAAATCCCTATATTTTTCCATTCTAGCTCCTTGCGCCTCCATGGCTTTGTGCATGGAAAATCAGTTCTCACAAAGTTGCATTTTTTGAAAAGAAAGATTGACCTAGAAAATTGACAAGGTTAAGGCAATAAAGATTATCAATGAGAAGTTTAGTAAGGACATTGACAAGGTCCCAGTTGGAGGCTGGTCCCGAAGCTTAGAACACACAAGATCCAGGCTGAACTAGGCAACAAGATATAAAATTAGGTTGGTGGCAGGAGGCAAAAGGCAGTAATGTATGGTTGTTTTTCAGATTGAAGGCCTATGACATATGCTGGATCCTCTGTTGATACCATATTAACACCAATGATTAGGATAGTATGTAGCATGTTCGTAGATTTAACCAAAACTGGTGGCATAGTGGACAGTGAAAAAGTTGTTCGAGATTACATAAAGATATTTATCATCTGGGAAGTAGGAAAGGAATGGCAGGGAAATTCAACTCAGACGCATGTGATGTGATATATTTGGTTAAGTTAAACCAGGGCAGGACAATGAACCAGGACTGGGGAATGTTATTGATTAGCGAGATCTAGGGTAGAAGAGTAGCATCTTATTCCCTGAAAGTGACCAGAGGTAGAAGGAGTATTAAAGGCTTCAGTACTTACTTTTGCTGGCTGACAAACTGAGTACAAGAGTTAGGATGTCACAATATAGGTGTACAAAACTTCAGATAGGCCTTGGAATATTTCATACAGTTCTGGTTGCCAAACTGCAGAAAAAAATTAACAAGGATGTTGCCTGGATTGGAAGGCTTGAGTTATAAGGACAGATTAGATATGTTGCCTGAATTAGATAAACTGGATCTGTTTTCTCTAGAGTGGAAGAGGCAAAAAAGCAACATGATTGAGGTATCTAAAAATTATGAGAGATAGGATAGATAGCCAGAGGCTGTTTCCCATGACCGGGGAATCTGAAAGTAGAGGGCAAAGGTTCAAAATGAGAGGTAGGAAGTTTAAAGGGGATTTGAGAGGTTTTATTTACAGATAAAGAGTCATTGGAAACTGGAGTGAGTTACCAGAGAGGGTGGTGGAGGCAGGAACATTAAGATTATTTAAGAGACATTGGGACAATTATTTGAATGAGTAAAGCATGGAAGGATATAGAATTAATGCAGCCAAGTGGGATTCATATATAGTACACAGGCACAATGATCATAAAATACATCAAAGAGACCGGTTCTATACTGTACAACTCTGACCCTAATTTAGTTCATGCCATCACTGATGACTGTTATAGAACAATATAGCAGAGGAACAAATCCCTCAGTCCATAGTATATTTGCTGACTACAAAGCTAGTTGAAACTAATCCCATCGGCCTATAGTCTATGTCCCTCAATAGTTGGCTATTCATATGTCTAAGTGCTTTTTAAATGTTGCTATTACAACTGCTTCAACATTTACCTAAGCAATGAATTAAAGCCACTTACTACAAACACCATGTATAGTAAGTTACCTTTAACATTTCCCCCTCTCAATTTAAAGCCACTATATATCCTCTAGTACTTATAATTTCCACCCTGGGATAGTCTGTCTATGCTATTGTGCCCCTTGTAATTTTATATACTTCTATTGGATCATCCTCAACCTCCAATAAACACTGCACAGAAAATTTCTCCTTACAGTTAATACACTTTAGTCCAAGCAACATCTTGGTGAAATTCTTCTACATCTCCAATCTTCCTGTAATGTGGCAACCAGAATCACATAATACTCAAATGTTGTCCAACCAAAGTCTTATGCAGCTGCAATATGACTTACTAAATTTTAAACACAGCATCCCAACTGATGAAGGGAAGCACCCAAACGTCTTCCATTGCACTCTATCTAGCTGCCTTGCCATTTAAGGGAGTCACTGAGAACTCAGAACATTGACTATTTACTCTTTTCCATAGATGCTGCCTGGCCTGCTGAGTTCCTCCAGCATTTGTGTGTATTGCAATATACCGAGCTCCTCAGAATTCATTTAATTTCAAATAAAGGGCTTAAACACTTATACTTCTGACAGGGAAAGTAGCAATAAATGCATCCAAGACTGAAATAATCTAACATTGGTGGGACAGAGCAGACTAATTCCAAAGATGATATTAAAAATGTGCATTTTTATACATTTTCACTTAACCCTGGGGTAAGGTACCATTTGAAAAACCTGCAAGTTCATTATAAACTTCCTTAGTGATGCCCAGAACGCCTCAGAGCTCTCTAGTTGCTTAACTTGGATTTTCTCTCACCTTTGTACAGTTGTGGCAGAACTTTTATCCATTTAAGTATTTCTAAAAGCCAACATTCTATTAACATATTGTCAATGTTATTTTATTAATCTATGAACCTTCTTCCTCACCCCAAATGTCTTCCGCATTTCCTGTTTAGAAAGTTCATATTAGTAACATCCATTATTGTTGCCTTATGAAAAGAAAATAATTAGCTTTGTCAATCCTAACTTTTACAAATACACTTTGGCTCACTATCAGTTCAAAATTTGCAAGGTGTTCAGTTGGTCTATCCTTATTTATAGATCCTAGTTGTTTTCATATAGCAGATGCTAATGAACTAGTTGGTAAGGCCCTAATCTCCCTCCTTACAATGCCCAATTTTCAATCTGAAAGAAATGTTCCCAAATCAGGAATCTTTGAAGATAACAGCAAATTTCCAATGTCTCAGGACTATCCAGTTGACCCCTACCTTCAAGCAGGTGGGAACATTTGCAACATTCTTGCAGATTTACATGAACCGCGAGTATAGTGGACACCATCATAAATATAGCTCATTGGTTTTGTGTATATGCTAGGGGAAAAGAGAAGAGATCAGCTGGTATGGTAAATGCACTATGATACCCATTTTTAAGTCAGCTGTGATATTTTATTTGTGTTAAGATTTACAGTACACACAAATATATATACATTAAAATTTTCACACTTCAGTAGTCTCTGTATAAGATTAAATATTCATGCTATATCACAAACCTAAAAACTTTTCTACTGCAGAGACTAACAGAGGAAACATCAGGCATCCAATCATAAAATTGTGCATATCATCAATGTAAGGCTAGTTAATTACTCAAACAATTCACACAGGCCTCAGAAAATCTTTTACTCTTTGTGTTCCCTGGAATGCTACTTTAAAGCAATAAGGAAACTATCAAAAAAAGAGATAGATGCAGGATGACTTTTTTTCCAGCCATAACGTATCATAAAGTATCAAATGAAAAATCCTGCTTTGTATTTTACTATCACGGTGCACCATTTGCTCTATCAGAATATGCCAACAAATTATAGAAATACTTGTGTATTTATGTATTGGCTTATTACTTCTTAAAATCTTCAGTTACTGAAAAAGAGCATCAAATTATGATCCAAAAATTTACAACATTCAAACAAGGAAGTTCTTTCAGATCTGTCCATTTAGACTTTAGTTAAAATGTTAATTAAAATTAACATTAAATATCTTAGAGCAGCATCTGCATTCTATGTAGCCTTTATACAAAAGGTAAATTAGAATTACCACCTCTGTGTTGTTATTTACAGAGAATACCATCAATATCTAATCATTTTATCCTGAAAATTTTTGAAAAAATTATTTCTTATGCTCCTCATTGAGAATTCAAAAACATTCTGTAGATATGATGCTCATCTTTTCCTTTAACTCTTCTTTCAAACCTCAAAATCAGATCACATGAAAATGGAAAGCAACCTTTGATAAATAATATTGACATTTCTGCATTACAGACATTGCACATTATGAAGCCATTCAGTGTATCACTCACTGCCTGCTTTTTGAGAGAGCTATCCAATCACTTCTAGTGCTGACCATCTTCCTCTTACCCGTACAATGTATTCACTTCAATATTTCCCTTTTGAAAATTCCGGTTGAATCTGCTTCAATCACAACTGTTTGGTAAAAACTGTTTCCTAACATCACCTCAACTTTGTTTTATTGCCTTAAATACATGCTCCGTGGCAACCAATCCATCTGCCACGGAAACCAGATTCTCCTGTACTTTGTTAAATCTGTTCACCATTTTACATATTTACTTCAAAACTCTTAATCTACTTTGGTCTGGGTCGCTGCCAGATTTTCCATTATTTTAATGTTACATTCACTGGTAACATTGATAAACTCCTTCCATACCTTCCTAAAGTCTTGACATTATTCCTGAAGAGTGCTGCTCAGAACTGAACACCCTTCTATGGCTGAGACTGTACCAGTTTCTTTAGCATAATAATTTATTTGTATTTCAAGTGCATGCCTTCTTTACAAACACATTTTTTTTTAAAAATAGAAACTTTCATAGCTTCTTTCATCTTAAAAGATTATGTACACAACCAGATCTGTCCTTCCACACTCTTAAAAATGTATAATTTGTTTTCCATTATCTCTCCTATCAAGATGCATCACTTCAGTGTTAAATTTCATTTGCCACATTTGCCCATTTTTCAAGAATCTGCCTTTTTAGTCTGCAACTATTATCCTTAATTAGCTACAAAATAAATCATGTACTTTGTGCCTCAGCTGTGTGTAAACAAGTACATCTACATAACTTTTAAAATTTTGTCGAACATCATGGACATTTAATTATGCATTTTTTAGTTTATTATCAGTATTGTAAATATATTTTCCAGCTAAGATCTATTACCTAATGTACTTCACGTCTTGCAAATCAGTACAATGAATAACATGTCCCATTTGGAAACATTCATATTTGTTTATCAAGAACAAATGAGCAGCAACACAGATAGAAAGCAGAATCTGTGTATTAAATAGGACAATGCTAAAAGCAAGAATTACTTGCACATACAAAACATTAAGAGGTCTCAATCCAAAACAATTAGGTTTATTAAAATAGATTGGGTCACATCTCCAAGAAAAATGCAATACTTAATAAATACTAAATAAGCTATTTAAAGGTGTTTAAATATAAAATCTAAACTCCAACTGTAAACTTTTCCTAGTGTAACCGCTCATCATGACTAAGATTGTCTCTTGTTTTACAAATGCTTGTCACATTTCCAATCCATATTGACAAACTGTATTGTCATTGCCAATGCTATGAAATTCAGTACTGAACTTGTACCTCAATCTGGGAAAGTGCTTGTAGCGATTATGTAGAAGGCAACCAACACAACTGCTAAAATCCTAATGAAGCTCCATCACTGAACAGCCAACTAACATGGGCATTCATTTACCATTGTGGCATGCTGGCTACAGGGATAACAGATCAGATTGGTTTATACAGTAAAGTAGTAACATATTTCTTCTTGTACCGATGTGTAGCACTGAGAACCATCACTCCATCCTAGAACAGAAAAATAAGATGAAAAATTATTTATGGGTTAGTCATTATTTACCATAGTAAATTAATGTATTGATATAAATACATTGAAACAGTAAATGGATTAAAATTTTAAAAGCTACTAAAATTTCCTAACATTCTAGGTTCATTTTACTCACTTGGACTCTGGAAGAATTAAAACCCGCAGGAATGCTAATGCAAAGGTCAAGTAGTTTAGGAGACTAATAGATCTACAGATCACTTTGTGATGCTGTGGTATATTTTTAGACATTCTTACAATAATTACAAAGCATTATGAGTCCTGGAACTAGAAAGGGAAAGTGTAGTAAGTCATTAGTATCCTGGAAAAAATAGAATGCTTCTATAAAAGATGGCAAAATCTTTTTCAATTCTTTTCCGCACGAAGGACTTGTTCAACTGTACATCATCTCAAAGTAATGCCATCAATCCCATTCTCCCATTTATTTCACTGTAACACATTGTTTGATATGCCATTAAACTACAGCTCACCCATATTAGAGGCAACTTAGTGGCCTATGAATCTACCAACCAGCACATATTTGGAATGTGGGAAGAAACTAAAATGCTTGGAGAAATCATCTAAGTTTTGCATGGTGGCACTCATGCCAAGCGAGAAAACCACTCCAGATTACAGCACAAAAGTTTTGACTGACCAATTTTTTTAATATAGTGTGGTAGGACTGCTCACTCTCTAAGGTTCTGCCTTTCAGATGAGATGTAAAACTACAACAAACATTTTCAAAGGAGGATGCAAAATATTCTAAGGCATTATTTTGAAAAGAGGGTGGGAATTACCTCCAAGTCCCAATCTTCACAGCATCTGAAAGCAGATAGTCTGCTGATTATCTTTTATAAGCAGCATTATCTGAGCATCTTGAATGCCATTTTCCTGCAAGTGCCCCACCACAAAAAGCGGTTCATTGGATGTAAAGCATTTTTAGTTTCCAAGATCATGAAAGTTAATACTTAAATTCAAGTATTTTTTCCAAACATAAGGTTGAAATAGAAAAAAGCTAAAAATAGCCACTTTTAAGATGCAGCTCTCTGACCCTCAGACTGAGGTATGCATGTGAAAACATTTTCAGAGGGTGACAAAATCTCATGGATGTGTATGTGCAGAAGTCAAAAACACAACTGTAAACCAAAGTTGTATGATTCCACTTGTGCGGTCATCCTGGTCTTGACAGACAAGGTGATCAAAGGCTCTGGAATTTTGATACCAAAAGACAGAAGTCTTTGATCAAGTTTGCCTTTGTCAATACCTGGAATCTGCCAATACCCTAAATGAGAGATTAGTCATCAAAAAATGCACAACGCAATCTGCAGCTAAATTTATCATTCCCTACCCATTGCAGCTATTCAGACATATCACCTTGTCATTGGGTACTCAGAGATGAAGGCAATTCAAGCCACTGAAATCCCTTCCAGATTGATACAGATCTCTAAGATGACCAAGGATCATTTGGATCCTTAAGAGGATCTAATAATCTTATTTCAAAGCTTCCATACTGCACAGCACCGTGCACAAGCCAGTGGGACTTATAAAACAATACAACCTTCCATTAGTGGATTATACTATCAATACAACAAAATATTTTGAGAAACAGCACCTTAGCAAAATAATTAACTATTAATTATTAACTAGTAATTATTACTAGCTTATAATAATTAAGTATCATGGTTTAAGATCTCTCCCCTTTATATTGCACTCTATACACAGTGGTGAATAACTTGTGATGCATTTCAACCAGCTGATTAAAAAATGGGGAAATTGCACATTTCCACACAGATCACATTTCAATCAGAATAATATTTGAAGAGTTGGCAAACTTACTTTTATAGAAAGTGCATATAGGTGATTCAGCATCACATGATTTGGTTCAGGTAGTAAAGCAGGGTCACACTAGATAAGCGAGATGGACAAGTGAGTTAGACATTTTTATTGCTTCAACAAAACTGAAAGCCAAGTATGGAACTGATTTACCAGATATTTCAAAAGACTGCAAATGCAATAGCTAATTACAAAATTTCTAATCGAATTTTTTATATCTCAAAGCGGCTTGTATAGCTTTAAATGTAGTAAAGCAACAGAAGTTTTTAATCATGAGTGCTTTTAAGAAAAACTTTTCGTCAAACTACATGATTGGAAAGCGATAGGTTTTAAAAATTATTTGAATATTAGAGGGATATAAAGGTTTATGAAAGGAATTCCAAAATCTAGGTTTTAACAGGTGAAGTGGAAGTCTAATGGTAGATGATTATTTTGTTTAGCTATGCAAAAGAACAGAACTGATGGAGTGTAGAAACTCAAAGATCCTAGAGCTGATGGACATCACAGAAACAGGCAAAGATTTAGAAACAGGGATAAATGTTTAAAATCATGATATTACTTAACTGGGAGGGAGCCATTTCTGGCTTCAATTGAATAGTCAAGGAATGGAACCAGGTCAGTGTAATCCATCTGGACACTGGTAGAAAAATGGTAGACAGAATTTTCAGTGATATCAACAACCCCGTTCAGGGCAAGAAGGCGTTGTTTTTCTTGAAATTATTATATCTACCATCAATTGAGATTTTGGCAAGGGACTTCTAGAAACAATGAAGGAGGATTTGGGAAGCAACAATGGATTCAAAGATTTTGAAGAAAATGGTAGATTGAAAAAACATTGTTCCACTGAGCATAAACATCTTGACAGCAGATTTGAAGGAGTGGGAATGTTACTGTAGGAGAGACTAAACTTTTAATAAACATCAGCTTTCATGAGAACCAAAAAATTAAGCTGGCTATGCAGCAGTTTAAACTGTAGAAGGTGATTCTCAAGGATAAGAAAAGAGGGCAATTAGAAAAAAACTACCCTTTCCAGATGAAGGCAGGAAGGTACAACATAGAAAACAGCTAGCTCAATTGAGTAGATAAAGCTTCATGATAAAGAAGTTCATGGTTTCTTTACACTTTGTTGCAGGAGGTGAATGTGATGCAGTAGCCTTAAAAAATTCACAGATCAAATATTGATGCAATAAAACAAAAATGAAATTGTAGGAAAGAAAATACAAGAGAACCAGAAAATGACTGATAAAGATCAGAGGTGCAAACAATGCAGCATGCATTAACATTTTTTGTTGTAATACTGAAAGAAAGTAATGATTTATAACAAGGAAATATATTAGTGGCCTTCCATTACTTCTAAGATATCCTAAAAATATTATGATATACTGTATGGTTTAAACTAAGGAAAAGCTAAGACTAACAAACCTTAGACTATATCTAAACCTAAGACTCCCTGGCCAGGAGTGATTTGTGCTAGGATGAAGGACTGTGGAAAAAAATAATATGGACTTATTACAGTTAAGAGTAAAGAAACCACTGACTACTTAAGTAGTTTTAGAGTTAAGAATCAAATGTTGCATGTTTTTAACAACGAGAGACAAATATGGTCAAAACAATGACAGCATTGTTCAAAGGGCCTGCACTGTGCTATGCTTGATATTCATTGTTTCATATACGAAAATGACAAAACATATTTAAATTGCAGATTGAGATAAGTATACATCTAATCATCAGTCAACAATGTTTAAGTAGGGAAATATACTTGTTGACTTGTTCCTACATACACTTTTATTCAATTACAATGCATGGTAGCTCAGAATGAAGAAGAACATAGTTCCCAAACCCCACCTCAAGAACTACGGAGCCAGATTGGGAACTAATATTCTGTTCAGTTCATATCTAATTGCTCAAACACAAAATTAATTGGCTCATACCATAAACATTGGCTTCAACGGGAAACAGAAAATTATGCTGGATGGTTAAAATAGAAATAGGCCTAAACCATAGACAGCATTATCATGGACAAGGAAGTAAGGAAAGAAACCATATAAGGTTGCTAAATTTGTGGTAGACACAAAAGTTGGGACAGCCATCAACAAAGGATATAGAAATAGATAAACAAAAGCAATACTCTTTTGAGGACTATCCACAGATTTTCAATTATGTTTAGGTCAGGGCACTGTGAGGGCCATGGTAAAACCTTCAGCTTGTGCCTCTTGAGGTTGATTTTGAGGAGTGTTTAGGATCATTATCCTTTTGTAGAAGCCATCCTCTTTTCACCTTCAGCTTTTTTACAGATGGTATGATGTTTGCTTCCAGAATTTGCTGGTATTTAATTGAATTCCTTCTTCCCTTTACCAGAGAAATGTTCCCCATGCCACTGGCTGCAACACAAGCCCAAAGCATGATCGATCCACCCCTGTGATTCACAGTTGGAGAGGTGTTCTTTTCGTGAAAGTCTGCACCCTTTTTTCTCCAAACGTACCTTTGCTCATTGCGGCCAAAAAGTTCTATTTTAACTTCATCAGTCCACAGGACTTGTTTCCAAAATGCATCAGGCTTGTTTAGATGTTCCTTTGCAAACTTCTGACGCTGAATTTTGTGGTGAGGACGCAGGAAAGGTTTTCTTCTGATGACTCTTCCATGAAGCTTATATTTCTGCAGGTATCACTGCACAGTAGAACAGAGCTCCACCACTACAGAGTCTGCTAAACCTTCCTGAAGGTCTTTTACAATCAAAAGGGGGTTTTGATTTGCCTTTCTAGCAATGCTAGGAGTAGTTCTCTCGGAAAGTTTTCTTGGTCTTCCAGACCTCAACTTGACCTCCACCATTCCTGTTAACTGCCATTTCTTAATTACATTACAAACTGACGAAACAGCTACCTGAAAACGCTTTGCTATCTTCTTATAGCCTTCTCCTGCTTTGTGGGCATCATTTATTTTAATTTTCAGAGTGTTATAAAGCTTTGAAATTTACATCACCTGGCCTTTCCTATCGATGACTGTGAACAAGCCATTGCCCTAACAAGCTAATTAAGGTCTGAGACCTTGGTGAAAGTTATCTGAGAGCTCAAATCTCTCGGGCTACCCAAACTTTTGCATGGTGCTTCTTTCCTTTTTATCACTCTAAAATTGAACAAAACAAAAATAAGACGCTAATCTTGCTTAAAATATTGAAAAAAATGTTTTATTTTTAACTTTATGACTTTTGAAGATCAGTTCATCTGCTACTCACTTAACTATTCACAGTAACAGAAATTTTGACCAGGGTGCCCAAACTTTTGCGTGTGCATGTGTGTAAATAATTGTATATAGAAACGAGACAACATTTTTTCGAACCAGGGTGTAAAGCACATACACAGATAACACATGATAACTTATGAAGGCAAGGATAAAATCTACAGATAAATCACACATAAGTAACAAATTAAAGAGCATTAAATTTAAATACTGAAAGGTACAGAACAGATTAGCCAGTGACACTTTGAATACAACACGTCTGGGAGTTCAGAAGCCTAATGGCCTGGGGGAGAAAACTGTTTCTCATCCTTACCATTCTTGCTTTTATGCATTGTAGTCTCATGCCTGATGGTAGGAAGTCAAAGAGAATGCTGAATGAATGAGTGGGATTCTTAATAATACCAAGGGCCATGCATATGTAGCATTCCTGATAAATGTCCCTAATGGATGGTAGAGAGACCCCTACAATCCTCTCAGATGTTCTGACGGTCCTTTGCAGGGACTTCAGGTCCAATGTTTAACCAGATGGAGATGCAAATTCTCATGATGCTCTCATTGTGCTCCCGTAAAACACAGTTAAGAAGAGGGTTAAGTGCCTTGCTTGCCTCAATCTTCTTAAAAAGTGGAGGCACTGCTGTGCCTTCTTGTTCAGGGAGATGATATAAGGGACCAAGTGAGGTCATTTGTGATATGAACTCCCAGGAACTTGGTACACTTAACTCTCTCTATGGAGGACTCGTATTCACAGAGGGGGATGGTTTGTATGCACCTTCCTTTAGTCCACAATGATTTCCTTTGTCTTCTCCACATTCAGGCTGTTCTCCTCACACCAATCCACCAGCCATTCCACTACTCTCTATACTTCGTCTCGTCTCATTTTTGATAAGGCCAACCACTGTTGTGTCAAACTTGATGACACAGTTTGAGCTGGATCCAGTGACACAATCATACATCAGCAGTGTGAACAGCAAGCAGCAGGCTGAGCACACACCCTTAGGGAGTGCCAGGGCTCAGAGTAATGGGATGAGAGATGTTGCTGCCCATGTGGACTGACTGTGGCCTTACTATTAATAAGTCCAGTATCCAGCAAGGACAGCTTCTGGAGTATGATGGTGTTGAATGCGGAACTGAAGTCTATAAACAGCAATCTGGCATTTAAGACCCCATTTTCCAGCTTCCCAAGTTCCCTTTCAACTCAACAAGCTCCCAAACCCCTGTTAAATTCACAAGAGCCTCTTTTTCCACACTTCCTTTAAGTTGAACTGGGTCCCATTTTCTGCTTTCCTGTGTCTTTTGTGCTCTCTTTAAACTCACCTGGTTCACTAAAAAGATGATTACAAAAAATTGTAACGTTTAAAATTTGATTGCAGTTGAGTTGGTATATAACATCCAAAAGTCTGGAAAATTTTCCAGTCAGCAAAGTTCTGAGGGAACCAGAGTTCTTAAGAAGTTTTACTCTTTGTATTTTTGTCTGTAGGAAATTAAGGAGACAAAATACACACTGCAAGGCCCCCAAAACCAGGTAAAGAGTAGCATAAATTTAACTTATTTTTAAATGATAAAATCCACCTTTGGTGATCCACTAGAAATAGATTTTTTGGAGAAAAACTATATGCTATTTTTTCCATCTGAATTTCTGACAAAATCTAACAAATTTTTGGCTCAATCTTGAGTGCATTATTAAAGATCTTGAAGATTGAAAATAAAGATTTTAGATGAACTTTTGATCATTTCAATAATTTGGAGTGTCAAAAAATAACAATTTTAATTAAATTTATTTTAATAGACTTACCGAAATGTGTGTATCCTTGTTCAGAATGACTTGGAGTAGATGTGGAGGTAAAATAGGCGGTGCCTTAAAGCGCTCTTCAGGCCTTAAAACATACATCTCCTGATGGTATGGTCCTGGAGGTGAACTTGACAAATCTAAAACAAGTATTATATTCTATCAGTAGAATATAACCAATCCATGAACTTTTAAAAAAACTAAACTCACAACTGATCCCGCAGATCAAAAAGGGGTCATTTCCAGCATTCAATTCCAGATGAATCCAATTCTATTCTGCAATTCCTTAGTTACTATTCTGCAATTCCTTAGTTACATCTGTCCCACCAACTAGATAGATTCAGCAGTGCAGTGGCATGAAAGCAGAAAAGAGTAACCTTAGGAGATCACATCGATTCCATATCCCATGAAATCTTATGCAATCAGATCATACACAGGCAAAGAAAGCATAATGTCCTTTCTAAAATGATGAATCAATGTCCTTAGACATTGAACAAAAATTGGAAGTAATGGTGAAAGTAGTAGGAGAAGGTACTCTGGGTATGGGGCAGCAGTGTTCATCAAGCAGAAAGGCTTCACAGCACCATCACTGATCAAGCTGGATCACCCTGAAAATCACAGCTGCCAGACAGGGTTTCAGCAAGAAATGAGCTAACCAATATGAGGGATAAACCTATTTAGACCCATTCTCAAACACCAAGCAGTGAAAGATGCATTGATTCAGAGTAGAAGTGCTTAAAGCACAGTGTATATACTCAGCTTGTTCCATCGTGGGCACAATCTTTCCTGCCAGAGGACATCTTCAAGAGGCAGTGCCTCAAGAAGTCAGCATCCATTATTAAGGACACTTACCATCTAGGAGATGCCCTCCTCTGAATTCCACCATCAGGGTGGAGATAAGGAGCCTGATGACACAGATTCAATTATTCAGTAACAGCTTTTTCCCCTCTGTTATCAGATTTCTGAATGGTCCATAAACACTACCTTATTATTTCGTCTTCTGCACTGTTTATTTATTTTTATATTTAAAGTCATGTTTTTATATCTTTGCACTGTAATGCTACTGAAAAACAACAAATGTCATGTCACATACAGTGATAAGTTTTTTTTTAAATCGGAGATGATGGAGCCAATGTCCTGCTTTAAATTGAGAATAGTCCCCATTGTAGCATGTGGCATTAAAGTTCTGCTAAACAGGATAGACTCAAATCTGGCAGATCAAAGTTTAGCATCCATAAGAAACAGTGAACCATCAATTGAAGCAGAAATTATAATACCAAAACCTGAACCCCTGTTGGACCTCAACTTCCTAAACCTTGCATATACTTCCTTTTTCTTTCTAACCAGATTTCCAACATCTCGTCATCTTTGTCTTTCTTCCTCATGGGAACATGTTGGCCTTGAATACCGACCAGCTAGCCTTTAAATGACTCATGTGGCAGATGTGGACTTACCTAATGACATTCACACCTTATCTATTCTATACGATCGCAAGACTCTGCCGGACATTAAGAACAAAGTTCTACAGGTCTACCCCATCAGCTCATTAGCAGGGTGGACAGATGGGGAGCTGCGTGGCCTTGGCAACAGCGAGAACTAGGCATCAAGCCACAGTGTCGCCTGTTTACAGCCGCACAGGAAAGAGGTGTCAGAGTTGGTGTGCTCCACTGGAGGCAGTGGTATGGCATCCAAGCTAGAGTCGGTGCTAAGCTCTTGTGTTTGCTCGGCAGAAATCAAGCTGTAACTGTTCAACTACAGACTTAAGCAACATTCATGGACTCAGCATAGAAACATAGAAAACCTACAGCACAATATCTTTTTGTGTGACTGTATTTTACTGATATCTTATTTATGCTTACTATCTTATGTGTTATATGTGCTTTGTACTGTCTGTGGTTGTCAGTACCATGTGTTGCACCTTGGCCCAGAGTAATGCTGTTTCATTTGGCTGTATTCAGGGGTATTCATGTATGGTTATATGACAATTAAACTTGAACTATTCTTTCCAGCTCCTGCCTATTACTGTTGTAATTAGCCTTTCTGCAATTTATTCCAATTTAGCACCTGAAGTCCAGTCTTTTCCTTATCAATAACTACCTGAAATTTTACAGTTTTGATCACTATTTCTAAAATGCTCTCTGACTGAAACTCTGATTACCTCCCAATACAAGGTCCAGGATGTCCCCCTCCCTAGTTGTACTGTCTACATACAGTGTCGAAAAAAGATCTCTTGGGTCCACCTAACAAATTCTGCTTCATCTAACAATCTTGCACTAAGAGAGTACCAGTCCATAATGGGAAAGTTAAAATCATTTCCGATAAAAAAACTTATTGTTTTTACATCTTGCCATAATCTATCTAAATATTTGTTCTTTTATTTCCTGTTGACTATTGGGAGATGTACAGTACAACCCCATCATAGTGACTGCACCATTCTTATTTGTGAGTTCTACCAACATTGCTTCACAGAATAAGCCCCAAGCATGTCCTCTCTAAATGCCACCGTGAAATACCCGCTGATCAGCAGTGCAACTCCCTCATCTGTTTTACAATCTCTCTCTAATATGTCTAAACCTTTTAAGAAGTTGTTTCCCTCAAAATGAAAGTTAGTTCAATTCAAAGTAAGTTTATTATCAAAGTATGAATATGTTGCCATATTCATTTTCTTGCAGGCATTTTGCAGGAAAATAAAGAAATAGATTTATTAAAAACTGTTGGTGTGTTGTGGATATGTTATTCTGGCACTGGAAGCATGGTGTACTTGAGGGCTACCCAGTACAATCCTCACTGTTATAATTTGACACAAATGGTGCATTTTGCTGTTCATCTCAATCTTTCTGTCACAGAAAGTCAAGATCATCTATTCAATTAAATAAAGAAAGAGAAACTGGCATTCAACATTGAGCTGAAGGCTGCTTTTTTCAGTAATATTCTTATAACCTCCTCTGAAAGGGAATATCTTGGCATCAGTCCTTTCTGCAGCAGGGCTCCCAGCTTGAGCCAACATGAACTGATTGGTTTATATCCAGTTAAATTTTTTATTAAGTTCCACAGCACAGATGGCAAGAAATTCTTTATAATCAAGTACTTAACTTTAATATTCTACAGGCCACTTCAACATCAGGCATCAGTTCAGTCTCAGAAGTAGTCCCTCAATGAACTGGGTACCCAAAAATGCTGCTATGCTTTATACATGTCAGTCATGGCACTGGGAAACATTCATACTTTTTATGAATCTCTATGATTCAAGTCCCGTTTTAGTGATTTCAATACAAGTTTGTCTATTAATACTTCACCATTAACTGAGGAAAAGTGTATGTTCAGATACCATCTTTCTGATGAGATGTTTTAACAAGTTACTGAGCACCCTCAAGAAGAGCAGGAAAGTTCGCATTGCTTCCTCATCAATGCTTGTTTCTCAAACTGCAGTAAAATAGCTTATCCAATTATTATCTCATTAAGATAATCTATTTCTGAGATCCACATAGATACAGTGGATACAAATATACCCATGATGAGGCTATTCCAGATTGATGGTTTTAATGTAAATTATGGGGCATCTGCATTGCACTTGTGGACCAAGATCTACTTCCATAAATTTCCCATTTCTCATGTACTTGCGACCCTATTGGAATGAATGAAAAAATCAGCTGACTGAAAGGCCCGTAAAACACCTTAGTCTTACTTTCATTATTTTAAACAGCTCCTGAGTGAACTGAAATGTTTTTGAATGTTTAAAAGCAATCACAAAATTAAAATGAAACACTGGCAAGCCTGTGGACAAGAACTCTCAAAATGTCAAAAACCATTCTGTCAGTGCAGTCAGTCACTTGCGCTTGATGTCTCACACTACACTTAACACTGAAATGCTGGAAGCTAGAATTCTCAGAGGAAGATCATGCCTTGAACCACCCTAGAAGAATAAAACAGCATAGAGAATCAGAGATGTTGCTGTTAAATTGAGAGATTTGCTGTCCTTTCCAACTGTTGGATCTGACTGATTAATTCTTAGATTACACTCTTTAGTTCTTATTTTCTTTGCAGTTTAATCATTAATTCTCTGCTTGTATTTTAAGAAGTCCTAATATTTTTGTTGTTCAGTTCTTTCAAGAGACCTCATGGACTTTTACGCACCAAGTATTCTTGTTGGAAGCTGCCTCCCTAAGATCCCCCAAGATCTAAGTAATATTACCTATCTATCATAGCCTCTGTCATCCTCTCCTTCTTTTACCTTCTGTTTTACCTAACATGAGAGTCTTCTCCAAGGAATCCTGTCTTCTCATGATGTGGGCAAAATATTTGAGCTTTTGTCTCATAATCAAGCCTCCTAGTCAGCAGTGTGGTTGTAGTTCTTCAAGTATTGACTTGTTGGATCTTCTTGTTGTCCAACAAACTCCAGCATCCAAGTTCAAAGGTGTCAATTTTTTTTGTATTCAGCCTTACTAATAGTCCAGCTCTCAGCCATACATCACAACTGAAAATACCATAGTCTTCACTATACAGATGTCCGTAGACAATGTTATGTCTCTGCTCTTAAGTATTTTATTTAAATTTGCCATTGCCGCCTTCCCCAGAAGTAAGCATTGTTTAATGTTGTGGCTGCAGTTACCATTTATAGAAACCTTCGAACCGAGGAAGACAAAATCCATCACTGCTTCCATTTATTACCACGGAGTTAATGGTGCTGGTCAACATAACCTTGGTTTTCTCAATACTGAGCAACAAGCCAGCTTTTGCGCTTTCTTCTTTCACTTTGATCAGAAACTTTCTCAGATCCTCCTCACTTTCACCCATTAGAGTAGTATCATCTACATATCTGAGGCTGCTAATATTTCACCTGGCAATTTTGATTCCAATATTTGAGTCCTCTAGACGAGCATTCCTCAGGATGTGTTCAGCATATAGATTAAATATGTAGGGTGACAGTATGCAGCCTTGTCATACTCCTTTCCCAATCTTGAACCAGTTTGTTGTTCCGTGTTCAGTTCTAACTGTTGCTTCTTGATCTTTGTAAAGTTTCTCATATGGCAGATCAGATGTCCAGGTATCCCC
The DNA here is from genome assembly GCF_030144855.1 of Hypanus sabinus. Lineage (NCBI taxonomy): Eukaryota > Metazoa > Chordata > Chondrichthyes > Myliobatiformes > Dasyatidae > Hypanus > Hypanus sabinus. The sequence goes on along the minus strand of NC_082716.1, from coordinate 60,133,369 downwards.
ATTTCTTTAAGAATTTGCCATAGTTTATTATGGTCCACACTGTCGAAGGCTTTAGATAAATACATAGATAAACACTTCTCTGGAATTCCCTCAATTTCTCCATTATCCAACATAGGTTAGCAATTTGGTCTCTGGTGCCTCTGGCTCTTCTAAAACCAGTTTGTACATCTTCCAGTTCTCGTTCTCATTGCTACAGTTTTGCTTGCATGATCTTTAGCATTACCTTGCTAGCATGTGAAATTAGTGAAATTATTCAGTAATTTGAACATTCCTTTGCATTTGAAATATAAATTGATCTTTTCCAGTCTAAAGGTCATTGTTAGGTTTTCCAGATCTGTTGGCAAACTGTATGCAACACTTCTACATCACCACCTTTTTAAAGCTTTAAACTATTCAACTGGAATCCTGTCACATCCTGCAGCCTTATTATTGGCAATGTTTTCTATCGCCCATTCAACTTCACTTTCCAGGATGTCCAGCTCTAGATTGATCAGAGAGTCATTGCAGATGTCTTTGCTGTTGGGATCTTTCCTGTACAATTTTTCTGTGTATTCCTGCCATCTTTTTTTGATGTCTTCTGCTTTTGTAAGATCCTTCTCTTCTTTGTCTTTTATTATACTCATTTTTGCATGAAATGTTCCTTTGATTTCTCTAATTTTCCTGAATAGATCTCCAATTCTGTTGGCTTCATGCACTTCTTTGCAGTGCTCCTTTCTAATATACATATAACAGTTTAATGTGTCTAGTGGCTATACAAAGTATAATTCTGGAAAGCCCTGGTAGTTTCTTTGTTCTACATTATTTGAATAACTGCTTTCTCATTGATTAACTTGGTAATGTAGTATTTGAATACGTGCTTTCTCATTGGTTGACAATTATCTAAAAATTTGAAAGGAAATTGTCCTTATCTGTGGGTATAAAAATAGCTGTTCTATGCTCGTCGTCGTCTTAGTTCCTTTCTCTGTCTCTCTCTCTCTCTTTCTGCTTAGTAGACCTCTTACTGTCTGTTCAATTTTCCTTTGTTCTATCAACACTTAATAAAATGATCGTGAAGCAACAACTTTTGTACCTCTACTTATGAATTCTACAAGAACTTTGGATGGAAAACATCAGAATCCAACCAAACTTAACAATAATGACTATATTCAAATTTGCTCTAGTACAACCCAAGGTAATAAATTGCTTTACATGATACACTTCTCACTTGATTAAAAAGAATGAATATTAATTTAAGTGGCAGGTTTAAGTTCAATTTTGCCCTCTTGTCCCAGATTTAAATATGCTTCTTAGTAAATTGATTTGCGATTTTCATATTGATTAATTATACTAACTATTGCAATACGCACCTTACCTGAGTTATCTGAACACTCCAGTGAATCCAATTTAAGGGCATCAAACACCTCAAAATCAGATTTCTTCACCTGAATAACGTTATTGATTGTCCCAAGTTGGCTGGTTGTCACTGGCTGCGAAGTAATTAATTAGAGAGAGGCAATTTTTATGTTTTATAATTAAAATACATTTTCATGCATAGGGGCTCTGAAGGCATTTCATAAATATTATTTTTATTATAATTTTTTGTTGAATATCATTTATACAAGGTTTTCATCCACATATTTCCAAAACAACTTATATATTGTTTAATTAAACAAATATTGACACAAGAGGTCAATTTAGCTCATCATACTTACATAATCAACTTCCTTGCATGTTTACATATTTCGTATCTCAAAATATTTAGCTAATTCTTTTTCAAATGTTACTTGTATATATTCCATTTTAACATAACGCTATTGTAAAGACTTTTATCTTAAGTATATCTGTGATGGAGAGCACTCAGCAAACACACTCTTTACACATGCACGTTCACACTCACACAAACACTGCCTTGTCATTTTGCTGTCATGGTAGTGAGTGTACACACTTCGATATCTTCCCCAGTACATTCTCATAAGTAGCTCACAGTTTCTCCCTGCATTGCCACATACATTCAGAGTCAGACACCGAAGTTTAGGTAAATTTTATTCTTTAACTGTCCTTAACTGTAAGTGTGTAATTGTGTTGAGTGTTCTGCTGTTTCATGCTGTCCTCTCCCTCCATACACAGTGGAATATTCCATTTATTTAGTAATAGGGATATGTAAATGTGAATGTTATTTGTATACAGTATTTAATATAGATTAAATAATGTAGATTAAACGAGGTTGGAGGTGACATCGGATGTATGACAACTCTGGCAGAGTTTTCAAGACATTACTTCCTACAAAGCAAAATCCAACAGCATGAATAGCAGCGATGCTTCATTACCAGATGAACTCAACGTCTTGTATGTCAACTTTGTAAAGGAGAATATAACCACAGCTGTGAAGTTCCCTGCTGCACCTGATGACCCTGTGATCTCTGGCTCAAGAGGCCAATGTTAGGCTGCCTTTAAAGAGGGTGAACCCTCGCAAGGTGGAGGGTTTCGATGGAGTATCTGGTAAGGCTCTGAAAACCTGTGCCAACCAACTGGTGAAAGAACTCAAAGACATTTTCAACCTCTCACCGCTACAAGTGAAAGTTCTCACTTGCTTCAAAAATGGCAACAATTGTACCAGTGCCCGAGAAGAATAATGTGAGCTGTCTTAATGACTATTGCCCAGTAGCGCTCACATCTACAGTGATGAAATGCTTTGAGAGGTTGGTCCTGACTAGACTGAACTCCTGCTTCAGTAAGGACCTGTATCCATTGCAATTTGCCTATCACCACAATAGGTCAACAACAGATGCAATGTCAATGGCTCTTCACACAGCCTTGGACCACCTGGATATCACAAACACCTATGTCAGGGTGCTGTGCATCGATGTAGCTCAGCATTTAATACCATCATTCCCACAATCCTGATTGAGAAGTTACAGAAACTGGGCCTCTGTACCTCCCTCTGCAAATGGATCCTCCGCTTCCTAACCGGATGACCACAATCTGTACAGGTTGCTGATAACATCTTCTCCTTGCTGACCATCAACACTGGTGCACCTCAGGGGTGTATGTTTAGCTCTCTCTCTCTCTAAACTCATGACTGTGTGGCTAGGCATAGCTCAAATACTATCTATAAATTTGCTGATGATACAACCATTGTTGGTAGAATCTCAGATGGAGATGAGAGGGCGTATAGGAGCGAGATATGCCAACTAGTGGAGTGGTGTCACAGCAACAACCTTGCACTCAACATCAGTTAAGATGAAAGAGATGATCGTGGATGAAGGAACACATACCAATCCTCAGAGAGGGATCAGAAGTGGAGAGAGTGAGCAGTTTCAAGATCTCTGAGGACCTAACCTGATCCCAACATATTGATGCAGTTATAAAGAGGCAAGATAGTGGCTATACTTTATTAGGAGTTTGAGGAGATTTGGTATGTCAACAAATATACTCAAAGACTTCTATAGATACACCATGGAGAGCATTCTAACAGGCTGCATCACTGTCTGGTATGTGGGGGGGGGGGGGGGGGATGGTTTGGGCTACTGCACAGGACTGAAAGAAGCCGCAGAGGGTTGTAAATTTAGTCGGCTCCATCTTGGGTACACAGAACATCTTCAAAAAGCGATGTCTCTGAAAGATAGCGTCCATTATTAAGGACCTCCAGCACCCAGAATGTACCCTTGTCTCACTCTTACCATCAAGTAGGAGGTACAGAAAAGCCTGAAGGGGCACACTCAACAATTCAGGAACAGTTTCTTCCCCTCTGCCATCTGATTCCTAGACAGATATTGAACCCGTGGACACTACCTCACTTTTTTTTAAATATATATTATTTCTGGTTTTTGCATAATTTTTAATCTATTCAATGTACGTGTGCTGTAATTGATTTACTTATTTCAGGGGTCAGCAACCTTTTTTGCACCGCGGACCAGTTTAATATTGACAATACCGACCGACCAGATGGGGTTATCTGGTTAATCACAACCAGAATATAGCTGATAAGTCAACTATGAGTCACTTATAAGTGGCTAATACACTCAATTTCTTATCTAAAAGGGTTTATCTAACAAATTTAATTTTAAACTCATAGTGCATATTTTCCTCGCATGAATATAGTGGTAAGTCAATTATAACTCACTTATAAGTCAATAGCATCATAACATTTCAAGGTAATGTTTGGAAATTAAACACACAGTGTATATTTTCCTCATATGAACATATAAAATCACTGCACCGGTGAGAGAACAAGGTAAGGGCTGGAGGTCCCCATACCATGGCCGCAGCAGTCGCAGTCCGCAGAGAGCAGCCGACAAAAGTTTGGTTCGAGGGATGACTTTCAGCAGATCGCAGTGAGGTAGCTGCTCTGCTACTTATGAAACCCTGAGCCTGAATTAAGATGTCTGCAAATATTTTAGCACTGGGTTCCCCACAAAACATTTGGTGTGCTAAACAGGTTTAGAGGTGGCACCCATCTGTCCGTGCTCCAAGCCAGTATCAACGGCACTCCTCGCCGACCGCATGAGGTGGCAGTTACCCAAGGCCAACCAGTGATCCCTGGTGCGAGGGTATCACTGCATTTAGGCAACTGATGACCCTCGCATGTGTTCAACAGTGGGCGTGACAGGGAATGAGGAAAGGTGCAGCTGACTCATATTATTTCATATCACCAAATCATATTGTTTCCTTGCGGCCCTGTAGCACACGCTTTGTGGCCTGGTGGTTGGGAACCACTGACTTATTTAATTATTCTTCTTCTTCTATACTATGTATTGCATTGAATGGACACATGCCAGTGATAATAAACCGGATTCTGATATTTCTATTTATTTTGTAATATGATAGTAATTACATTGTGGGGTGTTTCATATTCTAATTCATGTGTTCACTTAAGTTAACTTTGTTAGCAATTAAAGATGGTATGCCTTTGCGCTGAATTAAAGGAGTTCATTGCCCCCACTATGAGAGAGAAATATAGAGACTGCCAGGATTTCACATTAGACAAGAATAAGTATGGAGCTATTGTGTTTCTTGTAGATATCTTTTAGTACATATTGGCAATTTTTTCACTAGTTTCACTAATTTTCACTAAATTTTGTAAGTTTAATTTTCGTTGCACCAAATAAGCATCCTTGCACTACAGTGCTAAGTGACTCAAACCATTTTTTCTTCGGTAAAATTAAAGGTCATAACCCACATTTTTAACAGTGCCTTCATTCCATTTATAATAATTCCAGAGGAAACCCAATATATAAATTCATCAACCAGTGCAACTACAGTTTACCATTCTCAAACTTTATTACTGTAATCCTTTTTCCCACCTAACCTCCCAATGGCAAAGGTCATTAATTCAAATCATTCTGCAATTAGCAAGAAATTATCCCACTTTGCAATGTAGATGTAACACAATATATATTTTTTCTATTTTCATTTTCTCCCAACCATATCATAGATTCAAGATTTTTAAAAATCTAAGTGTATTAAAAATTAAATGAGCACATACCTCTGATGGATCATGAGCCCACTGCCCATCTACAAAGAACTTGTACTGGTGTTCTCCTTCAGGCAGATCAAGGATAGCAACAAAGTCATTGTGGCTGTTAAAAATTAGAAAAGCTACACTGTATTATTAAAAACTTTATGAACAAACAAAATCAACAGATTTTTGTAATATCTTTTCAATTTTCTCATTTTCCCTCTTGTGGAAAAAAATCTATCTGTAATCCTGAAGTCTTTATTATGACTTTGTAACTTTTGTAAACTGTAATGTAATGAAACAGGGTCTATGAAATCCTAAGGTGCTTTGCTGGTTTAGATGAGAAAACACTTGTGTGCTTGTGTTGAGAACAAACTATTTACTTTGATGACAGGCAATTGTTTTCTGGCCTGGGGGATGTTTGACAACAAGAAAAACAGGATGAAACTTCTAAAGATCAAATGTGTGAACAAAATAAAGATGAAAATAACAGACGAATGTAATGTTATGGAATGGAGCAATCTAATCACTGTTCCTTGTGGAAAAAAGGTATAAAAGTATTTTGATTTAAACCGAAGAGCAGAGCTATATTTCCAGATGAAACTTGGCTACAAGTATATCTCCCCTTGCAAGTAAAATAATAACTGTGTTAACAATGTGATCCACTCTGAATTTGTTGTAGTTTGGTGCTGACTCATTATGCTGCAAAGACGTGGCTTCTGTCTCGGCCCTGCTCGTCTACGTTGGAAGACCTAGCTGAATGGTACCTGACACCCTTCTGACTATATCTGTGCAGTTCAGTCCGTTCTGAATCCAGTTAGAAGCTACTAGGAAACTAAATGGCTCAGAATGTCTATTATCCATGAACTTTTACATCCACGCTATATATGGAAATGCAAAGCAGATTTATTACCAGAACTCATGTAAGGCTGTGCCAAACCAAGATGAAGCTGGAAATTGGCAACTCTTTACGTACAGGTCCAAAGGGAATTATCAAATATTCCCGATTAGGACTAATACAGGTAAAAACCACAGTCACGGCCAAGGGTACTTCAGTAAACATCATTTTAGGACATGTAAAAATCTATCGATCCTCTAAAACCAGTGGACACCAGACTGCAGACTCTCATTGTGGGTGTGAGAAAAAGAAATCGAGGAAAACCTGCTGGTCTGCAAGTAATAAAACTGAAACACATAGCCCTTACTCCCCGACTTCCTATTATCCTGCTGATGAATGTACAGTCTCTGGAAAATAAAACCAAAGACCTCGGAGCAAAGTTGCAATACGTACTAGAGGGACATCAGGAACTGCTGTGTACTTTGCTTTCAGGAAACATGGCTCACCCCCACCATTTTGTATGCAGTACTGCAGCCCGAGAGCATCACCATCCATTGTAAAGAGAGAACAGCTGAATCTCTTAAACGTAGAGGTGGTGGAGTATGCTTCATGATTTGCTGCAAAGATGTGGCTTCTCTGTCTCAGTCCTGCTCACCCAACCTGGAATATCTCGAGGTCAAGTGTCATCCCTTTTATCTGCTGAGGAAGCTTTCTGCTTCATCCTGATCATGGTGTACATTCCACCCCTGGCCAACATCAAGAAGGCACTGGAGGAGCTGAACACTGATTAGCAGTCACAAAATAGTACACCCTGATGCCTTTTCGATCATTACAGGGGATTTAGAACAAGTCAGCTTGAAGAAGTCTCTGAACAACTATCACCTCTTGAAACAGAGGAGCCAACACACTTCACCAGTTATACCACCATAAAGAACACTTCCCAGATCATCTCACGCACATACCTTGGAAAGTCTGATCACCTGGCTGCACTTCTACAGACGAAGACTGAGGTCTGCAGCACCAATGGTGAGGCCCATGAAGGTATGGTTAAGGGAGGTGGAGGAGTACTTACAGGATTGCTTTGAATCAGTGGACTGGACAATATTCAGGGATTCATCTTCAAATCTTAATGAATGTGACACAGTTGTCGGTACTTCATCAAATGAAAAGCCATGGATGAATCAGGAGTCTCATGGGTGCTGAGGGATAGATCTGTGGCATTCAAACCTGGTGATCCAAAACTATGGAAGAAGTCCAGGTTTGGCCTATGGAAGAGTAGTTTAAGAGTGAAAGAGCAATTCCAATAGAAATTCCGGACACGTGCTAGCTCTCGCAGGGTTTACAGATCATTATTTCCTAAAGGAAAAACCGGTCATCATGATTGGCTGTGATGCTTCACTCCCCATGTGCTTGATCTCTTTTATGCATGCTTTGAAGGAAGAATAAAACTAAGCCTGTGCAAATCTCTGCAACATCTATTGACCTTGTGATCTTGGATTCAGAGGTAATGTCAGAACATCTTTCAAGAGGGTGAACCCTCTGAAGGCGTCAGTCCCTAGTGTACTTGGACACTGAAAACCTGTGCCAACCAATCAGTGACAGTGTTCAATGGCATCTTCAATCTCTCACTGCTGCAATCAGAGGTTCTCAACTGCTTCAAAAGGGCAATAATTACACAAATGCTCAAGATGAGCAGGGTGAGCTACTTCTATGACAAGTAATGAAGTGCTTTGAGAGGTTGGTCATAGCCAGAACCAACTCTTGCCTAAGCAAGAACCTGGACCTGCTGCAGTTGCCTATCACCTATCACAGGTCAACAGAATGCAATCTCACTGGCTTTGCACTCACCCTTCAGCTCAGTATTCAACACCATCATACCCTCAGTACTAATTAACAAGCTCCAAAATCTGGATCTTTGTACCGCCCTCTGCAACTAGATCCTTGACTTCCTTATCGGGGTCCACAGTCAGTGTGGATCACAAATAACTTCTCCTCACAGACAATCAACACTGGTGCACCTCCAGGATGCATGCTTAGCCTACCGCTCTACTCTCTCTTCACCTGCAACTGTGTGGCTAGGCACAACTCAAACACAATCTATAAATTCGCTGATGACACAACTATTGTTGGCAGAATTGTAAATGATGGCAATGGTATAGGAGTGAGATAAGTCAGCTGGTTAAATGGTATTGCAACAACAACCTTGCACTTTATATCAATAAGACCAAGGAATTGATTGTGGATTTCAGGAAGGGGAAGTTGAAGGAACACACACCAATCCCGATCGAAAGTTCAGCAGTGGAAAGGGTGAGCAACTTCATATTTTCGAGTGTCAACATCTCTATGGATCTATCCTCAGTCCAATACATTGATTCAGTTATAGTCTAGGCACCATAGCAGCTATACTTCATTGTGAATTTGACAAGATGTGGTATGTTACCAAAAACTACAGCAATTTCTACAGATGTACCATGGAGAGCATTCTAACCAGTTGCATCACCACCAGGTATGGAGGGGTCACCCAATAGAATCAGAAAAAGCTGAAAAATTGTAAGAGTCAGCTCCATCATGGGCACTAGCCTCTCCAGCATCAAGGACATCTTTGAAAGGCGATAACTCAAAAAGGCTGCATGCATCATTGAGGACCTTCCCTCCTCCCCTAGCACATACCCTCTTCTCATCGCTACCATCAAGGGTATGGTACAGGAGCTTGAGGACACACACTCAGCACTTCAGGACAGCTCTCCCATCTGATTTCTGAACTGGACAATTAATCCATTAACACTACCTCACCATATTCTCTTTTTGTACTACTTTATTTTTTTACTTATTTCTTATTGTAATTTATTGTATTTTATTATGTATTGCACTGTACTTCTGCTTAATGCAAATTTCATGACATATGCCAGTGATATTAAACCAGATTCTGAATTATTTAGACAGTAATAACAAATCCAACCGCACAATGACACCAAATGTGTTTTTCCAAGTACTGTTTACTCTTTCTAAATTAAAAAAATGTGAAATTCCAGGTACATCTATACTTTCTAGTAATTAAACTTGATTGCCTGCAGTTAACTAAAATAGTATGCCAGTGGATGAATAAGGCAGACATATGATGGAGCATACATTAGAAATAATAAAGTTTGTGTAACATGTCAAACAACTTTTCTAAATCAATAGGAAGGATATATTGCAGAGTATTCATTTTTGTGCTTGACAAATGTGTCACCGCCATAGCGTTGAGTGTACATGGACAGGCTGCAGGAGCTTTGATTACTACTATGAGAATAAAACCATGGGAATGCAATAGTATCATGGGAACATGAAAGTTATGTGAATACAAGGCATGTGTTGACTGGTTCTGATTGGAAGTTATGTCTTTCTACCCATCTGAACCAGTCCGAGAACCCTTGGTTGTAACGTGACAAAGGAACATAAACTGTAGATATTGGGAACCAGGGTACAAAATCATGTAATTCTGACTGATATACTAAATAAAACAAACTGTTTTAAGTGTTTTAGATATCACACATTCCAGTATTATTTTGTTTAGTTACAGTTATGTTTATATGTGTGTAAAAATGATACCTTGACTGCAACATGAATGAAATCTATTATTTCTTAAAGTAACACAACTGCTAGGTGTTCCTATACTTATTCTCAATTTGTGTTGCTTCTGTTGTCAATCACAGTGTAACAGTTACTTATAAAAATAAGATCTCAAATGCACTTTAACAGCAAACAAAATAAACAAAGGTGCATCAAAATACAATCGTCTTGTTAGTGAGACACCTTCGAAGACACAAGAATTGCAGATGTCAAGATGTGAGGTAGGAAGCTGACATAGTGATTTTAAAAAAAGCAATCTACATTTGTCCTGGAGAATGACAATGAGCAATTTATTGAGGAATATATGCACGTTACTCTGTAATGCCGGTAGGGGGAAATACTGTCACTCATCATGCCACTGCAAAGCTTTATTTTGGCACCCACACACGTATAGACACAATAGTCCATGTAATAATTTTTGATTATCCAATGTACTCCTAAAAAAAACAGGCTAAAACTAGTTGAATAAGAAGCAACCTTACTAAGGTTCAACACTAAATAGGCTATTTGAGTATCATACTTTAGCAGAGATTCTATGAAGACTTTGGACTTCTTAAGCTTTAGACTTAGAAAACAGAGTATATTCTTTTAGGATAAAATAAAAGTATTCTGAAAATTGAAACTCAGCATATGAGATTTTCTGAAGGCATTTTGGAATTAGCCAATCTTGTTTACCAAAATTATACTGAAATGCAAAGATATGGAAACATCCCCTTTTGTAGAATATAATAGTATGCTTTTGTATACCAAATGAATCTTAAGCTACTTGTAAATTACACACATATACCTTTTTATAAGTGGAATCTTGGTTTGCCAATTGTTGAAGGATCCAGAAATGAATACTTCTTTTCCTCCACCATTCCAGCGGATGACAGTGGGACGAGCTTGTTGAGAAAACTTCACAGATTCATCCACATCAGAATGCCAGGGTGCAAATTCCTTATCAGTGAGAGGCTAAAATATCAAAGCACAAGTGAAAAAGTAAAACTGGAGAACACATAAAATATGAGCAAAAGTAGACAACTTGACCCCTCAAGCTTTAATAATACCTTAGCTGATTTGACTATAACCTCAACTCCACATTTCTATCCTTCCAATAACTTTATATCCTCTTGCTTATCAAATACAAATCTACTACAGAGCCTTTGAGAAAGGATTCCAAAGACCCTTAGCTATTGGAAAAAAAATGTTCCCACACTTGTCTTAAATGGGTATTGCCTTATTTTTAAATAGTGATCCTTACTCCTAGTTTTTCCCCCACAGGAGGAACCTTGCTTTCCACATCCATCCTATACAAGATCCAAAGCCTCTTTTGTTCTTATAAACTCCAATGGATACAGACCAAACAAAAACTTAAATAAAGGCAGCAGAAATAGCTTATCTGGCCCCTCAAGCCTGTTCAATCATTCAGTAAAATCACAGATGATTTTCTGTTGCCCTAACCCACCTGGACAAAAAAGACATACGTTCGGATGCTGTTCATAGACTTTAGTTCAGCATTCAGCACAATCATCCCTCAGAAACTGATTGGAAAGCTGAGCCTATTGGGCCTGAACACCTCCCTCTACAACTGGATCCTAGACTTCCTGACTGGGAGATCTCAGTCAGTCCAGATCAGGAGCAGCATCTCCAACACCATCACACTGAGCACAGGGGCTCCCCAGGGTTGCGTGCTCAGTCCACTGCTGTTCACTCTGCTGACCCACGGCTGTACTGCAACATATAGCTTGAACCATATCATCAAGTTCACTGATGATACAACCATGGTGGGTCTCATCAGCAAGAACGACGAGTCAGCTTACAGAGAGGAGGCGCAGCGGCTAATGGACTGGTGCAGAGCCAACAACCTGCCTCTTAATGTGAACAGAACAAAAGAAATGGTTGTTGACTTCAGAAAGGCACGGAGCAACCACTCACCGCTGAACACTGACGGCTCCTTAGCAGAGATTGTCAAGAGCACCAAATTTCTTGGTGTTCACCTGACAGAGAATCTCACCTGGTCCTTCAACACCAGCTCCATAGCAAAGAAAGCCCAGCAGCATCTCTACTTTTTGTGAAGGCTGAGGAAAGTCCATCTCCCACCCCCCATCCTCATCACATTCTACAGGGGTTGTATTGAGAGCATCCTGAGCAGCTGCATCACTGCCTGGTTCAGAAATTGCACCATCTCGGATCGCAAGAACCTGCAGCGGATAGTGAGAAGATCATCGGGGTCTCTCTTCCCACCATCACAGACATTTATACTACACGCTGCATCCACAAAGAAAACAGCATTATGAAGGACCCCATGCACCCCTCATACAATCTCTTCTCCCTCCTGCCGACTGGGAAAAGGCTCCGAAGCATTCGGACTCTTATAACCAGACTATATAACAATTTCCTCCCCCAAGCTATCAGACTCCTTAATACCCAAAACCTGGACTGACACTTTGCCCTACTGTCCTGTTCATTAATTATTGTATTGCCGGTACTGTTTTTGTGCACTTTATGCAGTCCAGTGTAGGTCTATAGTCTAGTGTAGCTTTCTCTGTGTTTTTTTTTTATTACGTAGTTCAGTCTAGTTTTTTGTACTGTGTCATGTAACACCATGGTCCTGAAAAACATAGTCTCATTTTTACTATGCACTGTACCAGTACTTATGGTTGAAATAACAATACAAGTTGACTTGACTTTCTTTTCTCTACATCATGTTTCCTCTATTGTCCGGAAATCTATTGATCTCACTTCTGAACATGATCAATGCCCGAGCCTCCATAACCCTTCAGGATAAAGAATCTCAAAGATTCACGATTCCCCGAGTGAAGAAATTTCTCATTTCAGTCCTTACATGGCTTGGTGTTTAATTTGATATTTTGACGACTTGGTTCAGGAGCCTCAGAAATCATCTGTCCCACCAAGCCCTCTCAGAATGGTAAATTGTTGCAATAAAAGAATTTCTGTATTGCAAATGCTGTAGTATTGATTTGAATTGTGTTTTTTGAGAGTCAAGATGGACTACTGACAATCAAAGTGAACCCTAGTGTCATTCAAGAGGGAAGATTTTCTAATTACTTTTAGTACGTAACAAACTTATACAATCAAAATAATAAAATCTGATGGCTTATAACCTGCAAGCAGAACATTCTACAGCACAGACAGACACACACACACCCACCCACCCACCCACCCATCCATCTCGGCATATTTATCTTCCTGAATCACAACTGGAAATTCTGACAGAGAAGGCTAACTTACTCCCCCTCCCCAATCATTCCTGCAGCAGAGCCGATTATAGCATTTGCCTTTTCTCCTGCACTATTTTCTTCTTCACATGTGTATCTAATTCCAACTGAAGTATATCTTGGATTCAAAACACATGAATCCAAATTTACACTGTTTGGTTCCTAACTTCAACTCTCCTTTCTAGGCAATACCTAGATGTGTGCACAAAGGCTTATCATTGAGAAAGATGGATGTTAGAAAAATGACTTTTTTGTTGATTAGAAATACTGCTATATAACAAGCAGCACAAAAAAGGGTACTTCCAATTGGCTGGGTCAGCATTCATGGTTCACACAGATTCTTGGCACTTTAACTAATGCTGTCAACATATTCTTCTGGTCCTTTCTCCCCAATGTTTTATGTAATGACCCATGGAATCCTTACATGCCATTCATTTCAAATACTCCTAGTGAATGCTGCTGGTGGTGTCATGGCATCCACACCAGACTTCAAGGTGAGTGGTTCTGAGTTCAAACCTGGCTGGCTCCTTGCATGCTTTCCATCTGCACTGGGTTGAGCGTCAAGCTAGCAACTCAGCCTCATAAAAACCAGACAAATGCTAAAGAAACAGCAAAGTTGCCACCCAATGCACAAGGCATGGAAAGAACAACAAGACTCCTTGTGGTGATTCAACATTTTTTGCATTCCAGTACAGGTTTAAAATTAAATTCCATTTTGAATTTATTAGTAGCTATCTTAATCTGTATGGCCCCAGGTTTATAGCTCATTCATATGGCACCAAATCAAAATAGTGTTTTTATAAAAGTCATCATGATTGCATTATATAAATTTATATTTCTTTATAGAAAGTAGGAAAAAATCTTAACAGGATTCTACCACACCCCTGAGAACACTTAAGGCAAGTCTTAACTGAAAGCATTTACTCAATGCTATGGGAATCATAAAATATTTCAATTAAGTATTTGTGAAATTTCTAACAGAGAAAATAAACATATTTTGCATGTGGTAAGGACCAATGAACAACAATCAGTTTTACGGGTTATGGATAAAGGATAAATAAATATGCCAGTAGAATATTCTGCAATCAAAAACCAATAATACCATGGGGCTTTTTTTGTTTCCTGAGGGCACATAGAGATAAAATATCATGGATAATGATAGACAGGCCAATGGCAACCAATGCAGTGGTCTGTTGAAAATTGCATTACATTCAATTTCTTCCAGAACCTCCCTCTAAAGTGGCAATATAGACAAAATAATGAGAGGATTGGGATGATTTTGAGAGTAGTTTGCACAGAAGAGAGTGCTGGGATGGTTCTGAGAAAGCATAAATAAAGAGGGCAGAAGAGAGATAGGCTGGTGACTAGCAGAATGGAGGGGAAGATCAGGAATGTCAGCTAATCAGGAGTCATGGGGATGGTGTTACGAATGTGCCACAACTCTGAGGGGCCAAAGGGTACAAAGTAGCCCCCTCCTTTTTGAGAATCGCAAGATCGCTATTAATTCGGGTCTGGGACACAGGAAATGAGAGAGAGACACGCAGGATCCTCAAGGTTTGGGATGTGTCCTGGGCCTCCGAAAGACAAAGCCACAGATAACGGCCATTGTCTCTGGGAGACGGAATTGTGTATTGAGTACTGTATATTCATTGAAGCCCTCAGGGAATGACCAAAGTGAGTTGGTTGAGGGATGGCACCATCCCAACCTGATTGACATCTGAGACCCCGTGAGTAAGGATAAAAGAGGGTCTGGGGAACAACCCCTTTAGACGCCCCAGGAGAAACACTAGAAATCCCATGACAGCATTTAATAGCGACAGCCGGTGGAGCCCACGTGTCCTTTCCCGTTGCCTGGGATTGGCGGGACTGACCATGGAAGAACGGCTTAGCTAAAAGGAAAAGGACACCAACGACATTTCGAAGGATCAACATCATAAAAAAGGAAACTCTGGCAAGTTCCAAAATCTCTCTCTCTTGACCCCAACGAAAGGCCGCAGCCTGAATGAACTAAAGTGAATTTTATATTTCCTTCGGACAATACATTATCCCCTAGACAACGATAGAGCTATTTCTTATTGATTATTGTTATACCCGCACCCTTTGATCTAGTATTGACGACGTATAGTATCTGTATGTTTGCATTGATATTATTTTTGTGTATTTTTACCAATAAATACTGTTAAAATAGTACCATCAGACTTCAACGGACCTCTCTATCTTTGCTGGTAAGTTACCCAGTTACGGGGTGCGTAACAATGGGACAATATAAAGAAGTGATTGCAAAGGATAGAAAGGCATGAGTAGGACTATCACAGATAAAATAGGTGCCTTTGTTTTTCCATTATCATCACAGATAAAGCAGAGAAGTGACATATGCCTTATTTCTCCATTTCCTGTGGTAATTTCATACACCTTGGAGATCCAGTAGAATTTTGTGCAAGTGATGTCAAATGAACATAGTGCTCTATTCAGTACCCCACAAGTATTAGTATTAGGATGTCAAGGGTGCTGATGTGCCAAAATCAACATGGGTCAGTCTCCTGTTCTAACATGCAAAACCACCTTCCATGCTTACAGTGTGGAAAAGATAATGAAATATTTTGAGTTTTTGAAGCTGGGTGCAATTCTATGACTTTTAGTGTTACCATCGAGTTCTAGATAGAGTGGATGTGGAGTGGATGTTTCTTATAGTGGGTAAATCTAGGACCACAGGGCACATCCTCAGAATAAAGGGATATCTCATTAGTCAGGGCATCAAAGATTACAGGGAGAAGACAGGAGAATGGGTTCAGAGGAATAATAAATCAGCCATAATGGAATAGTGGAGCAGACTCAAAGGGCTGAATTGCATAATTCTGCTCCTATGTCCTCAAAGTTCAAAATAAAATTTATTTGCAGAGTACATACATGTCACTACATAGAGCCCTGAGATTCTTTTTCAATGGGCATACTTGGCAAATCTATAGAACAGTAACTGTAAACAGAATCTGTAAACTGCAAAAAACTGTGCAAATGAAGATAATAAATAGCAAAAATAACAAGTATGAAATAACAAGATGAAGAGTCCTAAAACGAGTATAGTTATTCCCTTTTCTTCATGAACCTGGTAGTTGAGGGGTGGTAATTGTTCTTGAACCTGGTGGTGCGAGTCCTGAGACTCTTGTACCTTCTACCTGATGGCAGCAGTGAGAAAAGAGCATGGCCTGGATGATGAGGATCTTTGATGATGGATGCTACTTTTCTTGGGCAATATTTTATGTAGATGTGCTCAGTAGTTGGGAAGATTTCACCCATGATGTACTAGGCCAAATGTATTATCTTTTACAGGATTTTACACTCCAAGGCCTTATGGTCTTGGCAAGTTTGGGGGTCACAAGCTGAATCTTGATACACAGCAGTAAATTTAGAAACTATCCTGCCAGCAGAACAGTTAACAAACAATTTGTTCTTTAATGAAATAAATATTAAGCTAGAAACAAGTAGTATAAATTCACACTGCACCTTTGAGTCTTGTGTATGAAAGATGTTGGGATCATCAGAACTATCCACCATAATCTTAGGACGTTCATTCTCCTTTGATGATTGAGTAATTCCCATGTTGTCAGCACGCTGAGACTTGTGGCCACCATGGCGATCTGCTCCCATGCGATCACTGCTAGTGTTGCCCATTGCATTAATAGTCCTGATGCTATTGCTCCTATATTAGAGTAACAGTTCCACAAGCGGGTTGCTGTATGAATAAAACAAATTTTTAAAATAGCTGTTTGTTAAAAGGATAACAATCTACTCTTGCCCATGAACAACACTAAACACCCAAACTATAGAAAAAGAAACGTCTAACTAGCTCAGGGGTTTCCAAACTGGGGTCCATGGACCCCTCAGTTAATGATAAGGGTCCATGGTATACAAAAGGTTGGGAACCCCTGATCAAGTAAAAGTAGTACTTAACATTATGATCTAGACTTTATTTCTTGTACTATATTTACAATTTGGATTTTAAAATGTTAGAAAGAATTTACAATACACAAATACCGGTAGCTGGAGAAGAAAATTTTGTGCAAATATCTAGGCTTCTCCGATGACAATTTAGTGTGCAAATGTACTGTTTAGTGGAATTGAATTGTTCAAATCTTGTCGTGTTTTTCCACAAAATTACTGATCTTCTGATAGGCCAACAGGCAATGATACTTCATGATATGTTACACAACATGACTGACTGAGACATTTACAATTTTCCTTTCAGTTTAGCTCATTTGTAAAGGAAATGAATGTATATAACAGTAAATAAATGAAAAAAATAGCCATTCTAAATGGCGCCTGCCATGAGTACTTGGGTCTAAACCGATAAGGCAAATATTAAATACAGTGAATTCCAGTTTATTGGGACATCAGTTAATCACGGCAGCCACTTATTTGGGACAACACTTAAAGAACAAAAACTACTCAAGAAAATAGCCAGGATTCCCTTTGTTTATTTGGGACAGTATGCCGTTTAATTGGGACAGGTGACTATTGCCAAAGGGTTCTTAACTAGCATCAGTTATGTGAACTTGAGTGCCCGTTTGACACAACACCATGCTTAGAACAAAGTTTTCTTTAATAGCATTAGCCATGTGTGTTTGTGTTCAAAAAGCAGTTAATTTTGTCACTGATAATTGGTGAGAAATAAGCAGCAAGACAATTTAGAACTGTTTTGCTCACTGCAGTTTCAAACTTTCAAGCTTGGAGATACCAGGAATGACCTGGAGTGAAAATAAAATTATTTTACTCCTTCAGCAAGTTATGAACTATTAAAACTTTGAAGGTATCAACAATAACCTTGAATGTTCCAATGAAAATGAAAATTTGTAGGATGCAATCATCAAAAGTAGTCAATTTTTTATACTGCTTTTGTTTATTTACATAAATAAAAAAAACAGTAGTGTATACTGGATGAATGCCTCCATCGATAATTAGTAGGAATTAATACACAGTTTTATAGTATTGTAATAACATTAATGTTCTAATTTGTTCAGTATCTACAACCTGGTAAAAAGATTTCTTTTTAAGTTTAGAGTTCAATTGCATTATATATTTGCAAAATAACTCATTGCTCATGAAGTTTAAATATTTGGACATATTTTTTTCCTGTAACCCTCTAACCATAGGCTCATAATGAGTTAGCTAGTACTGTGAATACAAACTAACAGTGACATAACTCTACCATGCACGAGAATTACAATGAAAAGGCCATTTCCAATAAATAAACACACCTAGGGTAAATATGATTGGGGTGAACATAAAACAAATGTTTGAATTTTCCTTTAAGGAAAAGTGGGACTGTTACTTGTATAAATACTAACACACCCATGCAAATTTACTGTTCACCTGGAAGCGATAACTTAACTCATACCAGTATAAGCTTAGATTAAAGTTGCATTGACAAAATATTTTAAACCATAACACAATAAAGAAAAGAGCCCATTGCTCATATACTAATTAGCCTGTAGTGTGCACATAATTATTGGAGCTCATTTTTGCATAATCAATCTAGTTTGCTTCACTTCATTTACTCACAAACAATTCTGTCTGAAAACACAGTCCAAGTGAATCATAAATAAATTTCCCCATAACATCTTAGGACAAAGCGTCAAACTATCTCCAAGGTTGTGTGAAAACTATCTAAAAGTTATCTGCACAATAACTGCGAGACCATTATCTGCATGAGAATTTTCCAACACTAATATCTGTCCTTCCAAATCAAATCAGGTTCTTCTGCTATGTTTGTTGCCTGTTTCTATTTTCCTTCTTTCTTCTTCTTTCTCCAAAACTCCAGCACTCTCTCCAGAAAATGGTTACCCTTGATACCTCTAAAATGTTGTGGGGCATCTTATTTGAAAGACGAATCATATTGGCTAATTCAACAAGCATAATTTATCAATCAACTGAATTACTTGATTATATAATGTAATTAAAGGAACTCAATGCATTTTGAGAAAACCTGCAGAAAATAAAATACACTATGGCATAACTGCATTAATAAAATAAAGCATGGTCTTAAACCAGGGTATTACATTTCTCTGATGCCTGAACATCAAAAAAACATCTCTAACAATTAAAACTGTAAAAGATTGACTGATAGAGGTTCAGATTTTCTTCTTAAAAACAATAATTGAAAGATTCATCTCTGTAGAATTACCATTAGTCAATGGTCATGCAACAGGAAATAATCAAGATTTCCTTCCTGTTGCAAATGAACCAGCAGTCTAAACTTGACTTTTCAGCAAACAGATATAGAAGATAATACAAAACAGAAGCAGGAAGAATATACAGAGTGTGCCTGACATTATACCTGGCAAGGTACTGAGAACCTGTGCCTACTAACTGGTTGGATTTTTCAATATCTTCAACCTATCACTGCTGTAGTCTGAGGTTCATGAATACAACTGACTGAACAGAACAGAATGAATAGGAGGCAAAAGTGGAAATAAAAGGGGCTTTTCCGGTTGACTGCTGGTGACTAGTGGTGTTCCGCAAGGGTCTTTATTGGGACCACTTGTTTTCACGTTATATACCAATGGTTTCAATGATGGGCTTTGTGCC
Source organism: Hypanus sabinus (assembly GCF_030144855.1). Taxonomy (NCBI): domain Eukaryota; kingdom Metazoa; phylum Chordata; class Chondrichthyes; order Myliobatiformes; family Dasyatidae; genus Hypanus; species Hypanus sabinus. The sequence goes on along the minus strand of NC_082716.1, from coordinate 60,113,679 downwards.
CAAGTTTACGGATAATCCAAAGATAAGTGGAGATAGTGCTGAGGAAGCAGGGGGTACACAAAATGACTTAGACGAATTAGGAGAATGGGCAACGAAGTGGCAGATGGAATACAGTATAGAGAAGTGTATGGTCGTACACTTTGGTGGAAGTAAAGGCATAGACTATTTTCAAAAAGGGGAGTAAATTCAGAAAACAGAGAGTGCAAAGGGTCTTGGGTGTCCTCGTGCAGGATTCCCTAAAGGTTAACTTGCAAAGTGAGTCAGTGGTAAGGAAGGTAAATGCAATATAAGCATTCATTTTGAGAGGACTAGAATATAAAAGCAAGAATGTAATGCTGAGGCTTTGTAAGGCATTGGGCAGATCACACAGAGTACTGTGAACAGTTTGGGCCAAGATATGGAAAGCATTTGATGGCTCTGACCCTGTGCTCAATGGAGTTTAGAAAAAGGAGGGGCATTCCATAGAAATCTATTGAATATCAAAAAGCCGAAATTTAGTGGACGTGGAAGTGATGTTTCCTTTCGTGGCAGAGTCTAGAAACAGAGGGCACAGCCTCAATACACAAGGATAACCCTTTAGAACAGAGATAAGGAGGAATTTATTTAGCCAGAGAGTGGTGAATCTGTGTAATTTATTGCAATATACAGCAGTGAAGGCCAAGTATTTGGTTATATTTAAAGCAGAGGTTGGTAGATTCTTGATTAGTAAGGGTGTCAAGGGTTACAGGGAGAAGGGAGGAGAATAGGGTTGAGAGTGATAATAAATTAGCCAGAATAGAATAGTGGCGCAGACCCAACGGACCATATGGCCTAATTGTGCTCCTGTGTCTTATGGTCTTACAAAAATTTGTTGTTTTGTAGCGGCAGTGCAGTGCAATACATAAAAAGTACAAAAAGAGAGCAAAATACTCATGTTCATAAGTTCATGGACTAGTCAGAAATTTGATGAAGAAGGAGAAGGTGCTCCTAAAATATTGAGTGTGTGCCTTCAGACTCCTGTATCTCCTCCCTGATAATACTAATAAGAAGAGGGCATGTCCTGAATGGAAGGGGTTCTTAATACCTCTTTGAGGCATCACCTTTTAAAGATGTTCTCGATGGTGGAGAGGCTAGTACTCATAATGGAGCTAGCTGAACTTACAGCTCTCTGCAGCTCTTTCTGAACTTATGCATTAGTGCCTCCATACTGGACTGTGATGAAACCTGTTAGAATGCTCTCCGTGGTACATCTGTAGATTTGCTTGAGTCTTTGGTGACATACCAAATCTCCCACCTCCTTCAAAAAGAACAATTGTACTGATGTCCAAGGAGAACAGACTGAGCTTCCTCAATACTAACCAGCTGCACTCATATCAACCATAATGAAGAGTTTCGAGAGGTTATGGCTAGAATTAACTCGTCTGAGAAAGAAACTACATCTGCTCCAATTTGCCTACTGCACATTAGGTCTACAGTAGATGCATCTCCACTGGAGAACCTGGATAACAGCAAAACACATGTCAAGCTGCTGTTTATCAATTACAGCTCATCATTCAACACCATCATCCCCTCAGTACTAATCAACAAATTTCAAATCCTGGGCCTTTTTATCTTGCTATACTTGATTTCCTTATCAGGAGATCACAGTCAGTGTGGATCATAAATAATGTGGATCATAAATCTCCTCTTCACTGACAATTAACGCAGGTGTACTTCAAAGATGCATGCTTAGCCAACTGCTCTATTCTCTTTACACTCATGACTGTGTGGCTAATCACAGCTTAAATACCATTTATAAACTTATAGATGATATCTTATTTGCTGTTAAAATCTCAGATGGCAACAGGGAGGCATAAAGGAATAAGACAGGCTAACTAATTGGGTGGTGTTGCACTCAACCTTGCACTCAATGTCAGCCAGACCCAGGAACTGATTGTGGGCTCCAGGAAGGGAAAGCCAAGAAAACACATACCAGTCATTGAAGTTCAGTGGTGGAAAGTGTCAGCAGCTTCAAGTCCCTGGGCATCAATAGCTCAAAGGTTGTCTATCCTGGGTTCAACACACTGATGCAGTCTTGAAGAAAGCATACCAAGTGGCTATACTTCATTAGGAATTTGAGAAGATTTGGTATGTCATCAAAGCCCCATGCAAATTTCTGCAGATATATGGTGGAGAGCATGCTGACTGGTTGCATCAAAGCTGGTATGGAGGCTTCACCGCACAGAATCACAAGAGACTGTAGAGCGTTGTAGACTCAGCCAGCTCCATCCTGAGCACAACCCTCACCACTATCAAGGTCATCTTCAAGAATGCTGCATCCATCATTAAAAACTTTCACTCTTGGGACATGCCTTTTGCTCATTACTACCATCAGGGAAGATGTACAGGAGCCTGAATGAATCAGGAACAGCTCCATCATCAGATTTCTGAATGGTCTGTAAACCAATAAACACTACCTCATTACTTATTTTGTTTTTCACTATTTATTTTGTAGTTCATAGCAATTTTATATCTTTGCACAGTACTGTTACTGCAAAATAACAAATTTTACTTCATAGAAGACAATGAAAATAAACCTGACTCAGAAAAAATGTCACAGCAGAATCATAAAGATTGCTTCAGCATAAATAATTACATTTTCCATGGAACTTAAGGATGAATATCCTTAATGTGTGGAAAGAGCTTCCTGTAGAAGTAGTAGAGGCCAGTTCAGTTGTGTCACTTAAGGTAAAATTGGATAGGTATATGGACAGGAAAGGAGTGGAGGGTTATGGGCTGAGTGCGGGTAGGTGGGACTAGGTGAGATTAAGAGTTCGGCACGGATTAGGAGGGCCGAGATGGCCTGTTTCCGTGCTGTGATTGTTATATGGTTATATGTTATATGGTTATAATATCCAGATGCTGTTTACAAAACAAGTAAATTTGAAGTGTAAAAGAACAAATTGAACCACCAGGAGACAGGCACACGTTTGTAACAGAGGTGACAAATATGCTACAACTAATACTACACAAACTTCACATGCCAGATAATGAGGTCATAATTGAGAAAGGCATCTATAATCAAAGAAAAAAGGCTTATGTCCAGATATAGAGAACAGTCCATTACCCAAGTATTTGCTAAGTGACACAAGGGGGTGCATAGATATAGGTCCTGGTTTTCTCATTATTGAAGGAGGGGTACAATATACACTCAGTGACCACTTTACTAAGTACACCTGCTCATTAATGCAAATATCTGATCAGCCAATTGTGTGGCAGCAACTCAATGCATTAAAGTATGCAGGATAGCCAAGAGGTTCAGTTCAAACATCAGAATTGGAAAGAAATGTAATCTAAGTGACTTTGACCGTGGAATGATAGTTGGTGCCAGACAAGGTAGCTTGATCCCTGGGGTTTCCATGCACAACAGTTTCTAGAATTTACAGAGAAGGGTGCAAAAAACAAAGAAAAAACATCCAGTGAGTGGCAGTTCGATGGGTGAAAGCACCTCATTAATGACAGAGGTCAGAAGAGAATGGCTGGATTTGTTCAAGGTAGCAGGAAGGTGACAGCAACTTAAATAACCATGTGTTACAACAATGTTGTGCAGTGAGGATCACTGAATGCACAACACGTCGAACCTTCAAGTGGATGGTCTACAGCAGCAGAAGACCATACTGGGTTCCACTCCTGTACCTAATAAGGTAGCCACTCAGTGTACTGAATGTAATATTAGTTGATTCAGCTGATGTTAGGAAATGCAGCATGCCACCAACTGTTTCATTTAAAGAGGTTATTTCTGTAAATAAGGCTATTATCTAGATAAGAAATGTGGTTTTTCATAATATGACGTATTTAATATACAGATTGAGCATCCCTTATCCAAAATGTTTGGGGTCAGAAGTATTTTGGATTTTTCGGATTTCGGAATATATAAGATACCTTGCGGATGGGACCCAAGTCTAAACACAAATTCCATTTACATTACATACACAGCTTATGTATATACCTTGCCAGTAGCTTTATATAATATTTTTAATAACTGATCATGAAACAGTAATGAGTACATTGAACCATCAGAAAGGTAAGCTATCACCAAATCAGCCACCCAGGTGAACAGTCAGTGGCTGTTTAGCATTGCCAAGATTCTTGACTCTGAACTGATATGCTACCGGCTAGCAGTCTTTGTCTTACATTTGTTCATCACACATATGTAGTAATACAGGAGTTCAGCATATTAAATTTTCTTCAGCGACATTCTTGGCAAACTCATTAATTTCTCTGCTGCTTTGTGATCAGTAGATGCTTCATCCCCATAAATCTTTGAAAAACTAATGCCCTGCCTTTTCTTAAATTTCTGCAACCAGCCTGCTGAACATTCACAATAACCTTCAATTTTCAGTTTGTTGTGATAGTTCTTTGCTTGTTTCATGAACAACATAAGTGGCACTGACACTGACAAATCCACTCTTTCAATACATGACTGAGATCTTCATTTTTTGCTTTATGCAGTGTTTTTGTGTTTTTCATTAACTTCTGTTCATTATATATGTGAGGTCACTTCTCAGAACTGTTTGTAGTGTGCAAGACCTGTGCATCTTCTGAAAACCTTGCCAGCGCCTTGTGGAATTTTCCATTTGTGATGTCAAGTCAGTACTCAAAAAAGATTTTGGAATTTCAGATAAGGGGTGCTCAACATGCATAAAATATGTTTGTTCAAGCGTTTATGTTACCACTTTCTACATGATTGAGTGAGAAAATAATGAAACATTTCCTCCTAACTCACTTTATCAGTAAACGTAGATTCATTACTGTTTTATTATATTGCACTCATTGAAATCATAACTTTAATTTTTAAAAGATGTTGTATGCTTCATTTCCTTAAACTGATTATGCCAGTAATATGCTGTGTGATTCAGCAGTAAGGCATTATGGTCTTTTCCAAAAGCACTTGCTAAAGATTTCTCTCCATGGTAGCTCACTGCAAGGGTCACAGTTTTTGTCCTTATCTGAACCGTGGCAAGAGCAGGAAGATCTACTATACTGTTCAAAAGAATTAGAGACATGTAAAAAAAAATTCTGTACAGCAAAGATCTTTCAAACATAATGAAGTTAAAAGTTTCTAAATATCAAAACAATTACAATAAAGAGCAGTAAACTGTTTAAAAAAAAACCTAAATTGAACCAGTATTTGGTGTGACCAACCTCTCTCTAACTTTAAAACTGCATCAATTATCTTAGGTACACTGTTGTGCTGTTTTATCAGAAAATCAGCTGGTAAGTTGTTCTAAGCACCTTGGAGAACTTGCCACAGTTATTCTGCAGACTTGGGCTGTCTCACTTGATTCTGTTTCTCCAGGTCATCCCAGATAGCCTCAATGATGCTGAGATCAAGGCTATGTAGAGGCCATAGCATCTATTGCAATCTCTTTGTTCATCTTTTCACTGAAGATAGTTCTTTATGATCTTGGCCATGTGTTTGGGGATCATTGTGCTGCTGCAGAATGAAGTTGGGACTGATCAGATGCTTCCCTGATGGTATTGTGTGATGGATAAGAATCTGCTTGTATTTTTCAGCATTGAGGATTCAATTAATTCTGACCAGATCACCAACTCCATTTGCAGAAATGCAATCCCAAATCTGCAGGAAACCTTCGCCATGCTTACTGTTGGCTCCAGACACTCATCATGTAGCACTCTCCAGTCTTCTATGGACAAACTGCCTCCTGTTTGAGCTAGAAATTTAAAATTTTAACTCACCAGTCCAGACCACTTGCTTACATTATTCAGCACCCCAGTCCTTGTGTTTTGTGCACAGGTGAGTCTCTTGGCTTTGTTTCCACTTCAGAGGAATGGCTTTTTGGCAGCAACTCTTCCATGAAGACCACCTCTGACAAGACTTCTTCAGACTAAAAAGGGATGTGCTTGGGTTCCAATGGTTTCTGTGAGTTCAGAGCTGATAGCAGCGCTGGAGGTCTTTCCGTTTAGAAGGGACATCAGCTTGATGTATCTCTGATCTGTTGTACTGTGTTTCTTCAGAAGAGCTTGGACAGCACATCTTGATATTCTCGTATGCTGTAAAATTTATGCTTGGGCGAGACCTTGCTGAGGCAGGATGACCATCTTGTGTCCTGTTGATATGCTCATTCTTATTATGGTGTAAGAATCGATGATTTGAAGGTTAAATTGTTACCTCTGTCAAACCCTCATCTTTTAGATTGGTTGCCCATTGCCCAATTTGATTCCTTCTTCCACCTGTTTCTGTTTCAGTCAATCAATTTAGTTCAGTCAACTCATTATGTTATTGATTAATAGCAACCGTTTACTACCTTGGTTTAATCATGCATTGGATACTGGATATAGCTACAAAGTAACCAGGTTTTTATTATTACTTATGTTACTTTCTATAACAAAATATAAAAATGTCTGTTACATTTTTTGAAAAATATTTACTGCCTGCTATGCCACTGGCATTTAGGACAACAATGAAGGTCCCCCCATCTCTGTCTGTCCTTGGCTACCTTCTCCATTGTGCCCCAGGTGTGTCAGGGTCCTCATTTTTGTCTCTACAGTATAGTGCCAACTTGCCTTTGGTCTCCTGTGTTTCCTCCACCCTTCAAGGGTCCAATGAAGTGCTGCCTTGATGATGCCCTCTCTTCTCATCATGCACCCTATCTATCTCCAATGTTTCCTCATGATGATTGTGGACATGTCCTCTTGATGACACTGAAGTAGTAGAGCATAGCTGGAGATCTTTCTTGGCCAGAAAATAAAACCATATGACCAGAAGATAGAGGATCTGTTCTGTTCTGGCTGTTGACCATGCTGTTCCTCATCTTGACGACGGCACGAGGGGACCAGTTAAGCTCCATGATTAGGCTCTCTTTTGGGGCTGTCAGGAGGTGTTCATCATGTGGTGGGTGGGTGTATTTCAGTTCCAGAAGTACACTTAATTATGTTTACAATGTTCTAGTTATTATTTACTGGTTTTTACTTTTATTTTGTTATGTTGTAATTTCAGTTAGCAGTCATTCTAAATCAATTCAGCTCAACATGATTGAAATTATAACTAATAGCCTATGCCCTGCAAACTTCAGTTTACCTCCTGGAATTTAAGAGGATTAAATAAACTTGCCAAGTTAAAGGAAGTTACAAGTAGGATAAGACAGTTAAAAGCCAAATTAGTTTTTCTGCAGGAGACCCATTTAACCCAAGGATGTGGTTAGAGTAAGGAGGAGATGGCCGGGACAGGTTTTTTCAGCCTCTTTCAGCTCACACTCACGGGGGTGGGGTGGGGGGGGGGGTAAATTACCCTTATACATAAGTCAGTGCCTTTCCACCTTGTTAGTGTTACTGAAGACCAATCTGGCAGATACCTTATTATTCAATGCAAAATTTTCTCAATCAGGCTTAATTTGATCAATGTGTATGGGACAAATAATGACAATCCAGCTTTTTCAGACATCTGTTTTTAACATTAGCTGCTCTGCCAGGCCATCTTATTTTAAGTGGTGATTTCAACTGTGCACTTCAACCTGAACTAGACACCTAATGGGATAGATACCTCAGACAAGAAAAGAGTTATTGCAATGCACTAAAGACTTTAATTTAGTTGATGGATGGAGAAGGAAGTACCCGGATAAACTAACTTTTTTCTGCTATTCTAGCAGAAAAAAGACCTTTTCCAGAATTGATTATTATTTAGTTTCAGCTGCTTTAATATCCACAATTATAAGCTGCTGGTACAATAGCATTACAATCTCACATCACATCCCAGTTTCATTTAATTTGAACCTGCCTAATGCTTTACATTACTCCCCAAGACAGCAGCTTCAAACAATTTGGTTTAGGGATCCAGAATTTATTGGAGAACAGGTAGATCACTATTTTGGAAATAGTACAGACCAGACATCCACTGCTATAAGGTGGGAAGACTAAGCCTTACTAAGAGGTCAGATGATTAGCTTTACCAGCTTTAAACATAAATCTTTTAGATTGGAAATAGAACAGCTTGAAAAAAAGAATAAAAGAGAATGAATCTGAAATATTTCAAAATCCCTGTCTGCAGCTATTTGCAGAACTTAACAAACTGAGAGCTAAATATAATGTATTGTCCATTAATAAGGAAACAAAAAGTTTGATGAGACTGAAGCAATCCTATTTTGAGCAGGGTGAAAAGGCAAGTAAGCTCTTGGCCTGGCGCATCAAACAGATACAAACAGAAAGAGCAATAAACTCCATATAATCAGATGAGGGGTTGCCCCAAAAGAAATAAACAATATATTTTTGAGATTTTACCAAAATCTGTATAGGTCAGAATATTCAGATTCAGCTTCACAAATACAAAAGGAATTTGTCGACTTGTTAGAATTTACACCCCTGATGAAACATCCTTGACCTCGCTGGAGTTTAACTTAGAGGCTAAAGAATTGTCTGAAGCTATAACTAACACGAAGGGAGGGAAAACTCCTGAGCCCGATGGAATTCCGATTGAAATATATAAAATCTTTAAGACCAAATTAATACCAGCTTTGCTTGATATATATCATGAGTCATTTGACACTGGATCCCTTCCCCCCTCTCTTAATATGGCAGCAATTACACTGCTGTTAAAACCCAGAAAACCACCATCCCTATTTGGATCTTATAGGCCAATCTCATTTCTGAACAATGATCTCAAAATTCTCTGTAAAGTATTAGCTAGGAGGCTGGAGCCATTCTTGCCAAAAATAGTCCAACTTGACCAAAATGGATTTGTTGAGGGAAGGCAAGGCTTCCACAACATTTGAAGAGTGCTTAATATACCTTATGAAAGATCTGGAAGCTCTGATAGCGCTATTCTATCATTGAATGCCAAGAAAGCCTTTGACAGAGTGGAGTGGCAGCATTTACCATATTTAAAGTTTTAGAAAGATTTGGTATAGGGGCAAAATTTCTAAGGAAATTTCTAAAATTTCTAATAGCTTCTTTATTCTAACCCACAGGCTGAAATTTTAACTAACGGGCTTTTTCGGCACCTTTTAAACTCCAATGGGGAACAAGACAGGGCTGTCCCCTATCTCCCCTCCTGTTTATCCTGGCCATTGAGCCACTTGCTATGGCAATTTGAAAACAGGCTAACATGGCAGAAATAACTATAGGAAATATAGCCCTGTATGCAGATGACGTAATTTTGTTTTGCCCCAATTGAAACAAACATTACCTGCCTTAATTGACCTGGTACTTTTGCAGGCTATAAAATAAACAACAAATCTGCAATATTATTCAAGGATAAAGATGAGAGATTCAATCCCCCACTTCAAACTCCATTTATAGTGTCAGAACAGGGTTTTACCTATCTGGGTGTTAAAATTACTCCTACTATTGATAAAATTATCCCAACTAATTATAACCCTCTCACAGACAGTTATTCAACTTATAAACAGATGGACAAAATTGCCCATATCTTTGATTGGACACATAAACATTCTAAAAATGTCAATTTTACCGAAGTTCCTGTACCTTTTCCAATCTATCCCACTTTCTCCTCCATCATCTTTCTTTTGTTTATTAAAGAAAATTTTTTCTAATTTCATCTGGAATAATAGACGTCCAAGACTCAGGCTTTCCCTGCAAGACCCTGCAGCGGATAGTGAGTTCAGCTGAGAAGATCATCTTCCCACCATCACAGACATTTACACTACACGCTGCATCCGCAAAGGAAACAGCATTATGAAGGACCCCATACACCCCTCATACAATCTCTTCTCCTTCCTGCCGTCTGAGAAAAGGCTCCGAAGCATTCGGGCTCTCACGACCAGACTACATAACAGTTTCTTCCCCCAAGCTATCAGACTCCTCAATACCCACAGCCCGGACTGACACCTTGACCTATTGTCCTGTTTATTATTTATTGTAATGCCTGCACTGTTTTTGTGCACTTTATGCAGTCCAGTGTAGGTCTGTAGTCTAGTGTAGCTTTCTCTGTGTTTTTTTTTTTACGTAGTTCAGTCTAGTTTTTGTTCTGTAACACCATGTAACACCATGGTCCTGAAAAACGTTGTCTCATTTTTACTATGTACTGTACCAGCAGTTATGGTCGAAATGACAATAAAAGATACTTGACTTGACTTATATCTGCCGTATGAAAGAGGCAGTTTACAGTTACCAAATCTTATATGTTATTTCTGGGTGGTCTAAATTAGAGCAGGAATGTTTTACTTTGTTAAGGATCATTCCCCTACTTGGGTCTCAATGGAATCCCAGTCAATCAATATCCCTCTAGAACTATATATATTCTGCAGATAAGAAGAAACTGGTCAAACTAAAAACCCCTTCTTAAAAAATACAATAATGGTTCGGCACAATGCTCCAGCCTGGCAGAGCAGACCCTGGTTTTAAAACTTGGTTGACCCAGGGTATAGCTAAGGTGCCTGATCTTTATAATGGCAGTACATTTATGTCATTTGAAGAACTCAAGGCCACATATGGAATTCCAACAAAACACTATTTTTAAATACATTCAGTGGCGAAGTTTTATTATGTCCAGGCAAGGCCACAGTTTGAAGCTCCTTCTTTAATCTACTCTAGAAGACATCACTCTAAAATTATCTGAAGCTAAGGCACATGTGTCTGTATTGTACAATATTTGTAAGTAAATGTAAAAGAGTCTTCAGACAACATACTACAAACATGGAGAACTGATTTGCATGAGAATTTGTCAGAAAAAGAGTGGTCAGAAGCTTGTTCCTTAGTTCAAACCCAATCAGTGAACATTCATTCTAAATTACTACAATACAAATGGATCAGACAGTCCGTTACGCCAGACAGATAGCATCACTTTAAACCCAACATTCCAGACACATGCATTAAATGTAGTCACCAAAAGGGGTCTCTGTTCCATTGTATGTGGGAGTGCCCCCAGATTATCTGCTTCTGGAAGAAGGTGCTGAATTTGGTTAGTCAGATTATTGGAAAAAACATACCCCATGATCCTAAATTATGTATTCTGAACATTTATCCAAAGGAGTTTGTAACCTCCAAAACTGTAAGGTCTCTGCTTAATATTTGTTTTTCGGAAGCCAAACGCTACATAGCCTATTCATGGAAGAAACCAACAACTAGTGGACTTTCACAGTGGCTGAAAGGAATGACTTCTTATCTTGCTCTAGAAAAGATAAGCTACATTACAAACAACAAACTTGGCAAATTTCAGGAAATTTGGAACATTTTCTGCAAGTTTCTGGAGAACAATATTCAGGATGATGAAAGTAACAAACTGAATTGACAGTTTTTTTTAAATGGTGGGGTGTTTGCTTTTTTGTGTATGTGTTTTTCTTTTGATTTCTTATGTATTTTATTTTTCTCTTTTCTTTAACTTTGTTGCACTTTCAAACCTATGGATGATTTAATGTGTTTTCTTTTCATTCTGAAAAAGCAATAAAGAGATGTTTTAAAAAAAAGAAAGAATTGGTCCCAACACAGACCACTGTGGAACATCATGAGTTACTGGCAACCAATCAGAAAAGGCACTCTTTCCCCCCTGCCAATCAGCCACTGTTTGATCCATGCTAGAATATTTTCCGTAATACCATGGGCTTGTAGCTTGTTAAGTAGCCTCATGAGTGGCATCTTGTCAAAGGCCTTCTGAAAACCCAATTACACAACATCAACCAATTCTCCTTTGTCTATCCTGCTTATTATTTCTTCAAAGAATTCGAAAAGATTTGTTAGGCAAGGTTTTCCCTTGAGGAAACCATGCTGACTACTGCCTATTTTATTATGTGCCTCCAAGTACCCTGAGACCTCACTCTTAATAATCAATCCCAGCAGCTTTCCAACGACTGAGGTCAGACTAACTGGCCCATAGTTTCCTTTCTTCTGCCTCTCTCCCTTCTTGAAGAATGGAGTGACATCTGCAATTTTCCAGTCTTCTGGTACTATTCTAGAATCTTCTGATTCTAGATCAATAAATCAGTACTCCACAATCTCCTCAGCCACCTCTTTTAGAACCCTGGTCCAGGTGACCGCTTCAGACCTTTCAGTTTCCCAAAAACCTTCTTTCTAGTCACAATAACTTCACACATTTTATGACCCCCTGACACCTGGAACTTCCGTCTTACTGCTGGTGTCTTCCACAGTGAAGACTGATGCAAAAGACCTATTCAGTTCATCCGCCATTTCCTTGTCCCCCCATTACTACATCTCCAGCATTTTTATCCGGCAGTCACCTCTCTTTTATGTTTTATGCATCTCAAGAAACTTTTGTATTATCTTTAATCTTATTGGCTAGCTTACTTTCATTTTCCATCCTTACCTTAATGACTATTTTAGTTGTCTACTGTTGGTTTATAAACAATTCCCAATCCTCTGACTTCACACTAATTTTTGCTCCATTATATACCCTCTCTTTGGCTTGTATGTTGGCTTTGACTTCTCTTGTTAGCCACAGTTGTGTCATCTGGCCTTAGAATACCTTTTCCTCTTTGGGATGTAAATATCCTGTGTCTTCTGAATTGCTTCCAGAAATTCCAGCCAATGCTGCTCTGCCATCATCCCTGCCTGTGTTCTTTTCCAATTAATTCTGGCCAACTCCTCTTTCCTGACTCTGTAATTCCCTTTACTCCACTATAATACTGATATATATGACTTTAGCTTCTCCTTCTCAAATTTCAGGGTGAACTTGATCATATTATTATCACTCTTTCCCATGAGTTATTTTACCTTAAGCTTTCTAATCAATTCTGGTTCATTGCACAACACACAATCCAAAATAGCCAATGCGCTAGTGAACCAATTCACAGGCACTCTAGAAGTTTCCCCCTCCTATAATCCAGCACCAACCTGATTTTCCCAATCTATCTGCATATTGAAATCCCCCCATTACTATTGTAACATTGCACTTTTGGCATGCATTCTCTTTAAAAAAAAGGATTTTCCTAAGGTTCTTGGTGTGGAATGATGATGGCTTGACAAGGTTGTTCTCTGTCATGTGCCAGCATTCTGATCCATACAAGAATGTGACCAGAACACAGCTCTGGTACAACTTCACCTTGGTGTGGACACTGTACTAGGTTGATCCCCATATGTTGTTCATTGATTTGAAGATGTTTCTCACTTTACTATGTCGGCACTGGATGTTGTCCTGTTGTCCTTATTCCCACCATCCTGCCAAATGATGCTGCACATGTTGGTAAATTTGTTGGCGCTGGGTAAGTTGACGTCATATCCCTTGGTGAGAGAAGGAGATTCTACATTGAGAGTCATGGTCTAAGTCTTTCTCTGGATGACTCTGAGTCCAATCTGTTCACCAAAGGAACACAGGCACTGAGTTTTCTCTTGTATATGCTGGTATGTATGTGATAGTAACACGAGGTCATCTGCAAAGTCAAGTTCTTCAAAAATGGAGAATAGAGTACTCCTCTTGCCTCTCTGTTTACCTTACTTTGTTTGGCTCGAAGCCCAGTCAATCACCAAGTTAAATAGTATCACTGATATCACATAGCCTTGCCTGATTCATGTCTTGACATAGCACTCCTTTCTTGGGGATCCTAACAATAACTCCCCTTGACTAGTTCTTGGGTACGTCCCTGTTCTCAGATTATGGTAAACAGTGGTTGCAGAGTGGCTGTTGCAGCTTTTGGTTCAGCTCTGAACAGTTCAGCATTCAAATTCTCACGTCCTGGAGGTTTGTTGTTCTTCACATGGTGGTTGCCTATTCAGTAATTCTCAGAAATACTCTGTCCATTGTGCTTTTTGCTCCTTTCAGTTGTCAAAAGCAGATTGTTCTTATCTCTCATCGGATTATTGGATCTGGCCTGGAACTGTTTGCTCATCAATTTTGAAATCTTGTATACATTTCCCAGATTTCCTCAACTGGCTGCTGCTTCAGTCTCCTTAGCAAGTTCTTCCATGTAGACTCTCTTATCCTTTCTTACAAGTCCCTTCACTTTTTTGTTAGCTTCAGTGTATGCTAAAGGTTCACCTTAAGTCATGTTGACTTTGCATCTAACAGTTTCTTCTTAATTTTCTGTCTTTTGTCTAAGGCTGCCTATGCTTCCATTCTTTGTTCTTCTTTCCAGCTCTGTATCCTAGACAAGCTCCATTGCCCTCCTTGAAGACTGGGGCAATCAATTTCCACATTGTGTCGAACTTGTCTACTGACACATCCTCGTCAAGGTCTTGCAAGGCCTGGAATCTGTTCTTAAGGTGAATGGTGAATGCAGATCTCACATTAGTTTCCTTGAGCTTTTCAACATCAAAATATCTTTGAACATGTGTTCTGGTCACAGTGCTTCTCAGCTCGAGTTTCATCACTGCTACGACAAGGTGGTGATCACTTCCTGTATCTGCTCCTCTCTTCACCTGTACATCATGTAATGATAGTCTCCATGTATCATTGTTCATTAAATGGTCAATCTGGTTCTGTTGACTCTACCTCCGATTGTAGTGTTCATAGAAGACATCATTTTCTTCAATGTCAACATCGTTAGTTGGAACATAGCACTGGCTTCTTTTCAGCCCAACTCTCATCAGCCTACTGTTAATTGGTTTCCACTTCTCAATGCCTTTCTTCAAAAACGACAGCTACACCATCACGACACTGACTATTTTCATTTCCTGAGTATAAAACTGTTTCACTAGTTGCAGTCTTTAATCGGCAGAATCTGTCCATCTGCTTTCATAGACACTCAGTATATGCAGGTTGGAATGATCCATTTCTGCAGTTATTTGTGCTAGCTTGCCAGTGTTGTACATTCCAAAAACCAGCTTTGGTCTTGGTCCTGGCAGTGTTCAAGGTTTTCTTCATTGTGCCAGTAGCTTCCTCTCAGCGTTCACCACTGACAGTCAAGTAAATTCCAGGTGGAGACTCAGGAATACCACTGCACACAGGTAGAGAAGGATTCTTCAATGCTGTTTCCATAACAATTTATTTTTTGACCAGTCGGGGTTGTTAGCCCTGAGCTGAACTGAACCTGGAGGACAGGTGGACCACTCTGGCCTCTACCCTTTGACCTGTCTGGCATGGGTGACCCTACCACGAGTCAAAGTACAAGCAACCGACTCCAGCCAATATAGCTCTCCAGATCACTGAGCCTATGATAAGGTTGTGGTCATCTTGAGGGTTTTTGAAAACTGAATGTTTGGAAATCTAAAATGTGCTCTTTCCTACTGATGCAGAAGACAAAAAAAAATTATTAAAAAATCTAAGGTGCCTCAGATTTTTGCACAGTACTGTATGAAGAGGGTGCTCTCTAGACTACCTTAAATGATTCAGTTACTTTCCCCTTAGCTCCAGCAAGCAGACTGATTTGTCCAGACTCAAATTATGATTAAAACCATGGCAGCAAGCAGACCTGAATAACATTCAGACTTGAATTCAAGTTTGGACTAACGTCACAAGTAACATTTACTCCATTAAATGACATGCACCAACCAAACACATGTGCCCTTAATCTCTCAGTCTCACATCTTGGAGATTCCCATTGACTAATGATATCCAAACCAAAAATTAACATGGCTTGAAAATCCAAGTCAGAAGCTGGATACATAATGGCATGTGAGTCAAAATAGCATTCCACAAACTATTTCACTAGTGTGGCTGACTATTTTTCACTTGTCTAAATTATTGTAGCTCCACATAATCCAAAATAAAGTAGCTTTTGCGAGGCTGCAGCTGCCCTGAAGAACAAACTCTAGCAGTGTGGACCGCACATTCTCATTACAAGCAGCAGCAGTCTGGATCAGCCGATGACATTAACAAGGCTACAATGAAGCAACCATTGTGGGATTAAAGGTAATGGTGGAGTCATAAATGAGCAAAAACAGAAGTCAATGCCATCCCACCCCCGGCTAATGCTTCACCAATCCTATTAAATTGTTACAGAATGGATTGCTGGAGTGCTATGAATATGGTATTCAGAACAAACAAGACTACAGCCTGTATATACATGTTGTTAAATTGAGCTTACTTAGGAAACATCCAGGCTTCCACTAAAACATTCAGACATTGTGCTTCCACTGCACTTCAGTGATTTGCTGGCTTCTCCTTCTGCTGCTAAGGTAGACAGCACATTAGATGCTACACGATGGCAATTGCATTCCACCATTTCTATACTGGAGAGTAGAGATTTTAGGGTCCATGCAAAGACAAGCAAGATTAGAACTGGAATTAACTGAATTAATTCATTGTTGAGGTAGGAGAAGAGTGCTGGAAGGAAGCAACAAATCAGTTAAAAGGAAGTGACAAGACAATGCAAGAAATAATCCGAAGACAGTGAATTTTAAATTCTAGCTGTGGTGTACTTGAAACTTTCGTAAGTCAGCAAAGGCAGGCAATTGAAGATTATAACTGCATCATGATTGGCATTAAGTTCCAGCATTTCGGAAGAGTTAATGATGGGAAAAGCTGATGTCATCTCAAATTAACAGTAGGAAATTATGACACATCCACAATGAGATACTACGTATATAACTTTCAATATTAACTTTCTTATTGATGAAAGTACATTCTGTTTGAATATAAGGTGGTTTCAGTTACTGCTGGGGTTTGTAACTTTTCTTGCAAGTATGATTAAACAAAATGCAGCAAAATCACAGCTAAAAAAGCTAGCAATTCAAAATTCACAGTAAATGTATTATCAATTACATATATGTCACCACACACAACCTTGAGATTCATTTTCCTGCTAGCATTCACAATAAAACAAAACAAATGAACTACTACCCAGAGCTGCCAGTTTCTGCCTTTGTAACTACACTGAAGTTCAGGTCTCCAATGCAGAAATCCCAATTTGACCAGCACTGTCATTTCAACTGCACATTGATACTGGACACGAAGAGTTTGAGATATTTTACCTGAATCTGGTTGCTGAACCTGAGCTGTGTGTCAGACATGGCTATAAGTAGCACTGGGGCCCCACAGAGGATTGTATTGGCTCCCTTCCTGTTTGCCCCATATACCTCAGACTTTAGATACAACACTGAGTCATGTCATCTGCAGAAATTCTCTGATGACTCAGCAATAGCTATGTGTAGAAAGAGAGGATGGGAGGATGAATACAGGGCCTTGGTGGAGGACTTTGTCAAATGGTGCAAGCTGAATCATCTGCAGCTCAGCATCAGTAATACAAAGGAGATGGTAATGAACTTTAGAAACACTAAGCCTGCGCTGCTCCCTGTTACTATTGGTGGTGAGGACATGAATGTGGTGAGGTCCTACAAATAAATGGGGTGCACCTAGATGACAGACTTGAGTGGAGCACCAACACAGAGGCTGTGTTCAAGAAGGGCCAGAGTCTCTTTTACTTCCTCAGGAGACAGAGGTCCTTGTGAGTATGCAGGCCTCTCCTTCACATGTTCTACCAGACTGTTGTCGCCAGTACAATCTTCCATGTGGTCGTGTGCTGGGGCAATGGCATCAACACAGGTGATGCCAACAGGCTCAGTAAACTGATTAGAAAGGCTGGCTCTGTTATAGGAGTCAAACTGGACACACTGGAGGCTGTTGTAGAATAAAGGACTCTGTGGAAAATCTTACCCTCTGCATGCCACCTTGGCTGAACAGAAGAGCACTTTTAGTAATAGACCAAGACAACTGTGCTGCTCCAAAGAGCACTATATGAGGTTATTCTTACCCTCAGCCATTAGGCTCCATTACAAGTCAACCTATAGCGGGGGACATGATAACCCCCTCCTGTTACACTGTTTGAGGTAACTTATTTTTTATTCTTTCTTACATCTCTTCTAATATTTGTGCACTTGTAATGATACTGGGGCACTGTAATTTCCTTCCAAGATCAATAAAGTATCTATTTATTGCTCAAGGCATTGACGATTAAGTGGTTACTGACTTCACTGAGAAAGTTTGAGTTAAGCTTGCTCAAGCTTAGTGGAAATTTAGCAGGGAGGTACTGGAAATTCAAAGCTTATATCTATTTTACATCACTGAATTGTCACAAATGAATATTGATAAAGGAAATTTTGGAATGAGTAACTTCAGTTACTTTATGTGCATTTCCCCCACAAAGTTTAGCAATATATTCTGTTCTAGTTAATTTTTCATTCTTCCCCTCTAGAAATTTAAATATAATTCATCACCTGTTTATATCTCCACAGACATATCTTTACTACACTCATTCAGCCAGCAATCACCACTAGCGATACTCAATTTCTCACAGTATGAACCTCATCATAAACTGATGATTCCCCCCCCCCACCTTAGCAACTTTAAATTTACTAATTTCATGCTTTTCTCAATTCAGATGAAAGGTAATTTGCCTGAAACGTTAACTGTTTCTTAATAAAAGTTACTTTAATTACTGAGTATTTCGTTTTTATTTCTAATAAAAATCATGTTTATTCAAGCTGATTTGAATAAAGGGGATCAAGGTCGTAGAAAGGTTTGAGTCATGTTCAAGTGCATCAATGATATTCAGACAGACCACAAGCTACTATAAAATTTCACAACATTACAATTCCATAGTTGAAATTTACAAAATACATGAATAGCCTTTTGGTACAAAACCATGCGGGCAAATGATGGTTAACGTCAGGTGCAGCTGCACTGATAACGGCCTGGCTTACCATTCAAGTGCAAGATCACCGGCTTGACACTTCATTTATAGTGCCAAGAACGTTTAACAACCCCGAAGCGAGGCCTCACCAAAGCCACAACTAAATTTAGGTCCAACAGTCACCACCGCCACCGTCCCCCGCCCCCTTTGGATTAAAACAGTAATGGCACACACGCACAATGACACCAAGTTGCAGACATGGCCTCCGGCTGGATTTTACCGGCGAGAGGTGCTGTTACCTGCAGTCTGGGAGGCGGACCTGTTGCTTGTCACATACCACTTCGCTCCCAACGAACGGAAACGCATCGCGCGCGCCCGTCGCCAGAGCGCGCGTCTGCGCGCGACCCCGCCCCGGCTCGTCCTCTCCCGGCGCTCCGCGCACACCCAGGGTCGCCACCCGCAGACACGCCAATCAACCCTAGTAGGGGTCCTGATTAAGTGGGGGTGCTGGTCGGTTCTGATCACGCGGAACACTGTGCTGCCTGAGATTTAAAGCAAAAACAAACAATAAAAAGCTAGAAATTCTGTGTAGCATCTGTCAAGAGTGAAAAAGATGAGTTAATGTCGTTGAGTGGGGTCCTTTCAACAGAAGATCTGTTGAATATTTCCAGTGCTTCCCATTTTAACTTTGGACTCACAGAATTGCAGTGTTGTACATTTGAAATGCAAATTTGTATATCCAGTTTACACTTCCTTTTGTCATATCTGTTCTCTGTTCTATTACTGTCCCTTTTAGATTGCGCCACTATCGCTTTCAAAGTTTAATTCCTCTATTCTCCAACGTACTGTGCACTTCCATTTATTCCTAATTTCTGACGAAGTAGTATTAAACTGGAACATCTTTTTGCTCCACTTGTGCTGTATTTCCAGCTTTTACTGCTTTTCTAGAGAGTTCCAAATGCAGCAGTATTTAACTTTAGTCAAGTAGAGCTTCAGATGTTACTTTGACAGGTGTAAAATAAACCTCCAGAGATGTTCAGCATGTCAATAGCATGGTGAATGGCAAGTACTTACACTTATTAATGTCTGAGTAATCATTATAAAAGGCAGCATTCATTTAATTTACTTGAAGCCTTCTTTAAACTCGAAATCTAATGACAGCATCCAATCTATATCCTAACAAGGAGCCTTTATGTAGCATCACACGGTTAGATAATAACCTTGATACAGAGAAGCTCTCCCTGTAAATAAGCCTCTGTTTAATAATTATTTCAAGAGCAATTTATTCTTTATGTCATTGCCTGTTATTTGGAATAACAGCGGAGACATTTAGTTATTTATATCCTGCCTGACTCCTTAAGACTAATGTCAAAATTGATAAATCCAGATATATACATATACATATATATATATATATATATATATATCTCCCATTTATAAATATTTACCCTGACTCAGCATTAATATATTTTCAGATTGTTTATCTTTCTTTATTTCTAAATATTTATTTGCATTGGTAATAAGTGTGACCTTTCTGTACAAGCACAGTTGAAGCTGAGTCGTTAAATTTTATTTTGTGTCATGTTACATGTAGTGTATTTTAGTTAATATACTTCGCTAATTAAAAATATGAAAATGATGTTTGGCCTATTATTTGTTGACATTACTTCTAGTTTCTAAAAACTCCATATACTGTATTAAAATTATAAATTTGTTAAATTAAAAATCTAGAACTATCCTAGAATTAAACACTTATGAATCAATGAGAAAGTTATTATAACAATTTTGTGAAGCACAGACTCAAATATCACTGTGATGATTGTACGCTTTAGTATCAATTGTTTGGAGACAATAAAAGTAAAGTAACTGACATAGTGTTTTGACAAGATTTGTTTTTAATTTTTTAATTAGTTTACTTATCTGTCAACTGTACATGAGCATAGTTATTAAACTTTTTATTATAGCCATGGTTCAAATTATGCTTAAAATTATCAGAAATTTTTAATTTGTTAACTGTTCTTTGCAAAATTTCTTATTAGGATTTAAGAAAAAAGAGTTTTCCAAAAGTCCTGCAGTTCAGAAAGTTACTAGATAAAGGAACGGAGAAGTATTTCAGAAACATTTTAATCCTTTTTGCCTTAAATTTCATAATTCCATATGAAGTTCCAACATTGTGATGGATTTTCACCAGAACTTTTGTCATTATGTTGAATTATGTAGGATTTTTACTATTATTTTTATTCCAAATATTGAGTATTTTATTATCTTTCCAAATTTAGGATATCCCTGACTTGTCCTGTAAAATAAATGTCAGCAGTATTCTCATGCAATGAACAGATGTGCAAAATTACTTTGTCAAGCTTACCTTCGCGAAGCAATTATTGACAGTTAGAACCAGGTCCAACACCATGAGGTGTACAACAGGACTCTTGGCATGTATCTGAGAAATGACAGTACTTTTTCTTGTTATTTCTTTATTGGTCTCAAGTTACATACCTATAGCATTTAACCTCCGTCCTCTAAATTCCAAATGTATTATTTAAATGTTCTTTACTCGCCCACATCCTTACAGATTGAAACTGTCCTTTGGGACATTCCCAGTTATTCAAACATTTCCTTTTTTCATATTATTTATGATGTTTTCCAATTGTATCGCCAATTGCTACAAATTGTTCTCATATCCTTTGAAAGACAGTTGATGAAGATGCATACACATCTCTGCTTTAGTAATGCAGTTGGTAGAGCTCTGCAACTCATTTTCTCATTGCTTATTTATTTAACTTTTTTGCTTTTTTTTGTTTTGTCTTTGCACAGTTTGTTGTCTTTTGGTTGTAATCTATCCTATTGGGGATAATCTTTCATTCATTCAAGAACATAGAACATAGAAATCCACAGCACATTACAGGCCCTTTGGCCCACAATGTTGTGCTGACCATGTAACCTATTCTAGAAGCTGCCGAGAATTCCCCTATTGCATAGCTCTCTATTTTTCTAAGCTCCATGTACCCATCTACAAATCTCTTGAAAGACCCTATTGTATCTGCCTTGACCACCATTGTTGGCAATCCATTCCACTCTGTGTGAAAAACTTAGCCTCAACATCCCTTCTGTACCTACTTCCCAACACCACCCTCGTGTTAGCCATTTCAGCCCTGAAAAATCTCCCTGGCTATCCACACAATTGATGCTTCTCATCATCTTATACACCTCTATTGGTTTACCTCTCGTCCTCCATCACTCCAAGGGGAAAAGACCAAGTTCACTCAACCTATTTTCATAAGGCACACTCTCCAATCCAGGCGACATTCTTGAATATCTCCTCTGCACTCTTTCTATAGTGTCCACATCTTTCCTGTAGTGAGGTGACCAGAACTGAACACAGTACTCCAAGTGGGGTCTGACCAAGGTCTTATATAGCTGTAACATTACTTCACGGCTCTTGAACTAAATCTCACGGTTGATGAATGCCAACATCATGTGGAGAGCCAGAGGCTTTTTTCCTAGGGCTGAAATGGCTAACATGAGGGAGCATAGGTGCTTTGGAAGTAGGTACAATGGGGAAGTCAGAGGTAAGTTTTTCACCCAGAGAGTGGTGGGTGCATGGAATGCACTGTTAGCGATGGTTGTACAGGCAGATACAACTGGGTCTTTTAAGAGATTTGTAGATAGGTAGATGGAGCTTAGAAAAATAGAGAGCTATGCAGTAGGGAAAATTTTGGCAGTTTCCAGAGTAGGTTACATGACTGGCATGACATTGTGGGTCAAAGGGCCTGTAATGTGCTGTAGATTTCCATTTTCTAAGTTCTAACACACCATATGCATTCATTACAACACTGTCAACCTGCACAGCAGCTTTGAGTGAACACAGACACCAAGATCTCTTTGATCCTCCATACTGCCAAAGCCTTACTATTAATACTACATTCTGTCTTCAAATTTGACCTACCAAAATGAACCACTTCACATATATCAGGGTTGAACTCCACCTGCCACTTCTCTGCCCAGTTCTGCATCCTATCAATGTCCCAATGTAACCTCTGACAAGCCTCTAGACTATCCACAACACCCCCAACCTTTATGTCATTAGCAAACTTACTAACCCAGACTTCCACTTCTTCATCTAGAACATTTATTTTTTTAAAAATCACTAAGAGGAGAGATCCCAGAATAGATCCCTGAGGCACTCCACTGGTCACTGACCTCCATGCAGAATATGACCCATCTACAACCACTCTTTGTCTTCTGTGGGCAAGCCAATTCTGGATCCACAAAGCAAGGTCTCTTTGGATCCCATGCCTCCTTACTTCCTGAATGAGCCTTACATGGGGTACCTTATCAAATGCCTTACTGAAATCCATATACACTACATCCACTGCTCTACCTTCATCAATGTGTTTTGTTACATCCTCAAAGAGTTCAACCAGGCTCGTAAGGCACAACCTGCCATAACAAAGCCATGCTGACTATTGCTAATCAGATTACGTCTCTCCAAATGCTCATAGATCCTGCCTCTCAGGATCTTCAACAACTTGCCCACCACTGAAGTCAGACTCACTGGTCTATGATTTCCTGGGTTATCTCTACTCTCTTTCTTGAACAAGGGAACAACATTTGTAACCCTCCAATCTTCTGGTACTTCTGTCACTATTGATGATGCAACAATCATTGCCAGAGCACTGTTGCCAGAGTACTTTCACTTCCCACAGCACCCTCGGGTGTATCTCGTCCAGACCCGGTGACTTGTCTAACTTAATGCTTTTCCAATGCTCCAGCACAGCCTCTTTCTTAATGTCTTTTGTGTTTCTTGTATTTACTGTGAATGTCCACAGGAATATTAATCTCAGGGTTGTATATGGTGACATATATGTACTTTAATAATACATTTTCTTTGAACTTTGGCCAATAATTTAGACTATATGAGTTATATGGTTCAAGTTTATGTGCTGTCCCCCGAAATGTTTTCAGAACCGGAAGTTCGGCTGTGTAGCAGCTGTGTAGGGTTAAAAAGCAGTGTGGTAGATGTTGTGGAGAACATGATTATGTAATTGTGGAGAAGTCATTAGGACAAAATGTCACAATTGTGGTGAGTGTTTATGCTGGGTGTCCTGTACATAAGAAAGCTGTGGTAGTGCAGTAAGTTTGGGTGGAAATGGGTCCCAACAGGTTCTGGGCAGCTTCTTCTACCAGGCCATCAGACTGATGAACTCATGCTGACTTGAGTATACTCTGTGTTAGATTAACTATTCTATTTATTATAAATTATTATAATTACTATGATTGCACATTGCACATTTAGATGGAGACGTAACATAAAGATTTTTACTCCTCATGTATGTGAAGGATGTAAGAAATAAAATCAATTCAAATTAATACAATATGCAGAGGCTCTTCAGAAAGCACATTAGAGTATTTCAATGGGACTTATTATCCAGAATACATAAGGATTGAAGTCAGTGTGTAAAGTGCAAGATTATATAACTAAGGATTTGATGATTGTTGATAAACTCAAATTTATTACTTTAATGGCTGATGTGGTAAATGCTTCAGCACGAACTAAAAGTGGGACTGAAAAAAATAAAAATTATATTAAAGGCTGCAGAAAAAAAATTAGCAATTAAAGAGCTAATCCTAGAAGTTATTAATGATGCTTTTCAAGGAGGGGTAAATAATATTCAGACTTCAGAAAAGGGCTGTCAATGTTCTCTTTTTCTTTTTTGTTATTTTTTAAAAATCCTACAATGGAATGCTAGAAGTTATTAGTCAGGGTATTTTCATCTTATGTAGGACTGTAGTGACTCAAAAGTGAACAGGATGGTGGTGGTTAAGACTTTCTAAAAGCACTGTACAGTATTTTATGCGTTTGAATCATGTTCAATAGGTGGCAGTCAGTACTGCAACTTATGTTGGTCTGCCAATCGCCATTAAACATTACTAGAAGAAGGGTGACGAGCCATTATCTCGAATACCGGAGATCAGGTTTGGACACCGGCGCTCTGTGAGAGAGCTGCAAGTCGGCCCACTGCCAACCTGAAGCACTCGCAACTCTTCCGAAGACCCAAACTTTGTACCGCGCATGCTTCTCTGTGGCACTGCGATTGATCGCTGGGTGCCACATGTGGTTCCGGGTCAGCCGGACGTCTGCCTTCGGTGGTTTGGTGTGTAAGGTAGAGAAGGGTTCGAGGGAGACTGGCGTCTTATTCCCGGACCTAGTGGCGGGCTGCCGGTCTGGCTCTCTGGCCAGACGGCCATGGGAGCGGAGAGCAGTGCGGCGAGGACCCCCCGTCTGGAAGAGCCGCCGGTAACCTTGCCCGGTGGTCTCAGCGTTTACCGAGCGACGCTGGACGAAGAACAGCTGGCATCCGTGTTCGTCTATCAGCGGAGTAACGAGGACACTGTCAACAAGGCCGCTAAGGTGAGCAAAGCCAAGACAGGTGCAGCTAAACTCATCAAAGATTTGACACTTCATGTAGTGATGAATACAGTCATTCATTTGATTTATATTAATTTTGTTAGCCTATTTAGAAATATGGTGTTTGTGGTGCACTGTAATTTTTTTTGTTTGAACATTTCCTCATTCAACTGCTGCTACGGTCACCATTCCCTGTGGATAATAGAAGGCTGAGGGTACACTGTAGTTCAGATTTCTCAAGTAAGTGTGTCTTCATGTGAAGAATTTTAATCGTCAAGTCATTTTTATTGTCATTTCGACCATAACAGCTATGTACAGTATATAGTAAAAATGAGACAATGTTTTTTCAGGACCATGGTGTTACATGACACAGTACAAAAACTAGACTGAACTACGTAAAAAACAACACAGAGAGAGAAAAAAAAACAACTACACTGGACTACAGACCTACCCAAGGTTGCATAAGGTGCACAAAACAATGCAGGCATTACAATAAATTGTAAACATGACAATAGGGCAAGATGTCAGTCCAGGCTCTGAGTATTGAGGAATTTGATAGCTTGAGGGAAGAAACTGTTACATAGTCTGGTCGTGAGAGCCCAAATGCTTTGGTGCCTTTTCCCAGACGGCAGGAGGGATAAGAGTTTGAAGAGAAGAGAGACTCCAATGATCTTCTCAGCTGACCTCACTTTCTGCTGCAGGGTCTTGTGATTCGAGATGGTGCAATTTCTGAACCAGGCAGTGATGCAGCTGCTCAGAATGCTCTCAATACAACCCCTGTAGAATGTGATAAGGATGGGGGGGGGGGGGGGGGAGATGGACTTTCCTCAGCCTTCGCAGAAAGTAGAGATGCTGCTGTGCTTTCTTTGCTATGGAGTTGGTGTTGAGGGACCAGGTGAGATTCTCCACCAGGTGAACACTAAGAAATTTGGTGCTCTTTACGATCTCTTCCGAGGAGCCGTCATTGTTCAGAGGGGAGTGATCGCTCCGTGACCTCCTGAAGTCAGCAACCATCTCTTTTGTTTTGTTCACATTCAGAGACAGGTTGTTGGCTCTGCACCAGTCCGTTAGCTGCTGCACCTCCTCTCTGTAAGCTGACTCGTTGTTCTTGCTGATGAGACCCACCACGGTCGTGTCATCGGCAAACTTGATGATGTGGTTTGAGCTGTGTGTTGCAGCACAGTCGTGGGTCAGCAAGTGAACAGCAGTGGACTGAGTACACAGCCCTGGGGGGCCCCCGTGCTCGGTGTGATGGTGTTGGAGATGCTGCTCCCAATCCGGACTGACTGAGGTCTCCCAGTCAGGAAGTCTAGGATCCAGTTGCACATTTGCTAAGGTTGAAGGCATGCTTGTCAAAGTACAACTAAAGTCATCACTGATGCTTGAGAAGATTGAGGGTGGGATAAGATCAAATTTGAAAATGAGAAATGGAAATGGAAACAAAACAAAACCTGCAGATGCTGGAAACAGCTGATTGTTTTCATAACCTTCTGATCAGTCAGTTTCTGTGGAAGGAGAAAGAGTGTTGAAAGTTTAAGGTTGGAGACCTGGGAATTAATTGTTACTTCATTGGTAGCAAATGTACTGTGAATTAGTGAACATATGTGAACATTAGTGAGGAAAAAAAAACACTAAATGCTGGCAGAACTCAGCAGGCCAGACAGCACCTATGGGAGGAGGTAGTGACGACGTTTCAGGCCAAAACCCTTCATCAGGAGTGAAGTAACATGGGATGGTCGAGGGTGGGGGGGGATAAGAAGTGGGGGGAGGGATAAAGTAGAGAGCTGGGAAGTAATAGGCTGGAGGGAAATCGGCTAGGGGGAAGGTGGAGAATTATGGGAAATAAAAGAGAAAGAAAGGTAGGGCTGGGGGAAGAGATTATAGTGAGGGGGGGGGAAGAGAGAAAGAGAACCAGACTGAAATAATAGATAGGGATGGGGGGGGTAAGGGGAGGCAGGGGTATCAACGGAGGTCTGTGCATTGGATGTTCATGCCGGCAGGTAGGAGGCTACCTAGGCGAGAGATAAGGCATTGCTCCATCGACCTGCATGTGGCCTCATCTTGACGGTAGAGGAGGCCATGGACAGACTTGTCAGAGTGGGAGTGGTCAGTGGAATTGAAGTGTGTGGCCACAGGGAGATCCTGCCACTGCTGGAGGGCCGAGCACCGGTGTTCGCGAAACAGTCTCCCAGTCTGCGGTGGGTCTCCCCAATGTATAAATGGCCACATCGGGAGCACCGGATACAGTATATCACCCCAGTTGACTCTCAGGTGAAGTGGTGCCTCACCTGAAAGGACTGTCTGGGGCCTGGGATGGTGGTGAGGGAACAAGTGTGGGGGCAGGTGTAGCACTTCTTCCGTTTGCAGGGATGAGTGCCCGGAGGAAGGTCCTTAGGGAGGGATGGGGGGGGGAGGGAATGTATGGACAAGGGAGTCGCGTAGGGAGCGATCCCTGCGGAAAGCTGAGAGTGGGGGGGAGGGGAAGATATGGTTGGTGTTGGTGGTGGGATCACGTAGGAGGTGGCGGAAGTTACGGAGGATTATGCGTTGGATCTGTAGGCTGGTAGGGTGATAGGTGAGGACCAGGGGGACTCTATCCCTGGTGGGCTGGCAGGGGGATGGGATGAGGGCAGAGGTGCGTTAAATACGGGAGACGCGATGGAGGGCAGAGTTGTTAGTGGACGAAGGGAAGCCCCTTTCTTTAAAAAAGGAAGACATCTCCTTTGTCCTAGAATGAAAGGCCTCATCCTGAGAGCAGATGCGGCGGAGGTGGAGGAATTGAGAGAAAGGGATAGCATTTTTGCAGGAGACAGGGTGGGAGGAGGAATAGTCTAGGTAGCTGTGGGAGATAGTAGGTTTGTAGTAGACGTTGGTGAATAGGCTGTCTCCAGAGATAGAAACAGAAAGATCTAGAAAAGGGAGGGAGGCGTTGGAAATAGACCAGGTGAATTTGAGGGCGGGGTGAAAGTTGGAGGCGAAGTTAATGAAGTCGACGAGCTCAGCAGGCGTGCAGGAAGCAGCACCAATGCAATCGTTGATATAACGCAAGAAAAGAGGAGGACAGATAGGCTTGGACATAGATTGCTCCACATGGCCGACAAAAAGACAGGCATAGCTAGGACCCATGCAGGTGCCCATGGCTACACCTTTAGTTTGGAGGAAGTGGGAGGAGCCAAAGGAGAAATTGTTAAGGGTGAGGACTAATTCCGCGAGGCGGAGAAGAGTGGTGGTAGAGGATGACTGGCTGGGTCTGGAATCCAGGAAGAAATGGAGAGCTTGGAGACCTTCCTGGTGGGGGATAGAGGTGTATAGGGACTGGACGTCCGTGGTGAAAATGAGGAGGTGGGGGCCAGGAAACTCAAAATCTTTGAAGAGATGTAAAGCATGGGAAGTATCACGGTCATAGGTGGGAAGGAAGTGAACAAGTGGAGATAAAACAGAGTCGAGATCGGCAGAAGTGAGTTCAGTGGGGCAGGAGCAAGCAGAGACAATGAGTCTGCATGGACAGGCGGGTTTGTGAA
Organism: Hypanus sabinus; assembly: GCF_030144855.1. Taxonomy (NCBI): domain Eukaryota; kingdom Metazoa; phylum Chordata; class Chondrichthyes; order Myliobatiformes; family Dasyatidae; genus Hypanus; species Hypanus sabinus. The sequence goes on along the minus strand of NC_082716.1, from coordinate 60,085,297 downwards.
TCTTAGGTAGGAAGTAGAAACGGGAAGTGCGGGATGTGGGAACTTTAAGTTTGGTGGCCGTGGATGGGAGATCTCCCGAGCTGATGAGATCGGAAATGGTTTGGGAGACAATGGATTGGTTGTCCCTAGTGGGGTCATGGTCCAGGGGTAAATAAGAGGAGGTGTCAGCAAGTTGTCGTCATGCCTCCACTATGTACAGGTCGGTGCGCCATACGACAACAGCACCCACCTTATCAGTGGGTTTAATGGTAAGGTTGGGATTGTTGCAGAGGGAATGGAGAGCAGAGCGTTCAGAGGGGGTAAGGTTGGAATTGGAGCAAGGGGTGGTGAAGTCGAGACAGTTAATGTCCCGACGGCAATTAGAGATGAACAGATCCTGGGCGGGGAGTCCATGAGGAGGAGGAGGGTTGGAGACAGGAGAATGGGTCATTGGTGGGGGTGGGAGAGTCCCTACCGAAGAAGTGGGCTCGAAGATAGAGCTGGCGGAAGAAGAGCTCCACGTCCTGGCGCACGCGAAACTCACTGAGGTGAGGGCGAAGGGGGACAAAGGTGAGGCCCTTACTAAGGACAGAGCGCTCAGCCTCAGAGAGAGGGTCGGAGGGGATGGTGCAGACCCGGCAGGGTTGAGAGCTCTGGTCCGAGGTGGGCGGGAGGCTGGTGGAGTCAGCGGGGAAGTGGTTGGGGTGAGAGGAAGCTGAAGCCCCCGAGGGCCCGGGAACCGGTGATTGAACCTCAGGCTCGGGAGGATCAGATGGCAGCGTGGTGGTGGGGGAAGGGGAGACGACAGCGCGTGGAGGTCCAGCTCAGAGGTCAAGGCTGGGATCCAGCGTGCTGGTGAGGGGAGGGGGGGAGATGGCAGCACGAGGAGGTCCGACTGGAAGTTCAAGGCCGGAGTCTCTGAGGAGGTGTCCATGGCCGTAGGAACCCGCGTTTGTGGTACTGGAGTCAGGGTACGGAGTCTGTCCAGTGCCGTGATTGGCAGTGGGGGTCGCGATCCAAGATTCATGAATCCACCCCACACCCTTACCCCCATCCCTATCTATTATTTTAGTCTGGTTCTTTCTCTTTTCCCCCCTCACTGTAATCTCAACCCCAGCCCTACCTTTCTTCCTCTTTTATTTCCCATAATTCTCCACCTTCCCCCGAGCCCATTTCCCTCCGGCCTATTACTTCCTAGCTCTCTACTTTATTCCTCCCCCCACTTCTGATCCCCCCCCCCCCTCAACCATCCCATGTTACTTCACTCCTGATGAAGGGTTTTGGCCCGAATCGTCGTTATTACCTCCTCCCATAGATGCTGTCTGGCCTGCTGAGTTCTGCCAGCATTTTGTGTTTTTTTAAATTTATTTCCAGCATCTGCATGTTGCCTTTGAACATTCATGAGACTTGGTATGATATGACCACAGAGCTTGGAGTTTGAGTTTACAGGTGGAAGATCCAAGGAGGCCAGTCAGGAGTGCATTTGATTAGTTAACCTCTGAGATAACATAATGCAACTTTGCCATTTAATAAAGGCAATTCATCATTCCTCCTAAATAGGGAGAGGAAAGTCTGATTCACAGTATAACCATCAAGTATTCCTTGTTGAAAATACTAAAAACCTGTGCTGATCAACTGCCTGAAGTGTTCACTGAGATATTTAACCTCTTGCTGAGATATCCAACTGATTCAAGCAGGCTTCAATTATACTGGTGCCTATGAAGAAAATGGTAACTCGCCTCAACGACTGTCGTCTAGGGGCACTTATATCCACCGTGATGCAGTGCTTTGAGAGGTTAGTGATGAAATATATCAGCTGTTGCCTGAGAATTGATTTGGATCAGCTCCAATATGCATACCAGAGCAATAGGTCCACAGCAGATGCCATCTCATTGGCTCTTCACTCAACCCTAGAACATCTGAACAGTAAAAGTGCATGCATCAGGATGCTCTTGTCGGCAACAGTTCGGCATTCAGTACTATCATCCCCGCCAAGACCTTGGCCTCAATACCTCCTTATGCTATAGGATCCTTGATTTCCTTACTTGAAAACCCCAGGCAATTCAGATTGGCAACATCTCCACGATCTCCATCAGCATAGGTACACCACAAGGCTATGTGCTTGGCCCTCTGCTCTACTTGCTTTACACTTAGGATTGTATGGCTAAGCACAGCTCAGATGCCATATTCAAGTTTGCTGAACTTGACTTCACTGTCATAGGCTGCATCAAAGGTGGTGATGAATTAACATATGGAAAGGAGATTGAAAATCTGGCTGAGTGGTTCCATAACAACAATCTTTGACTCAATATCAGCAAGACCAGGAAGGAAACCAGAGGTCTGTGAGCCAGTCTTTATTGGAGGATCAGAGGTGGAGAGGGTCAGCAACTGTAAATTCTTCAGTGTTATTACTTCAGTGGACTTGTCCTGGGCCTAGAATGTGTGCAATTACGAAGAAAGCACAGCAGTACTTCTGTTTTCTTCCGTACTTCCGAAGTTTCGGCATTATGTTTAAAACTTTGACAAACTTCTAAAGGTGTGTAGTGGAGAGTATATTGATTGGCCCTCCATCACAACCAAATCCATCCTGGCCCACTCCATCACGGATAAAGCCCACCATTGAGCACATTTGGCTGGAGCAATGTTGCAGAAAACCAGCATCCATCATCAGGAACTTCCACCATCCAGGACATGCTCTCTTCTTGCTACTGCCATCAGAAAGAAGGTATAAGAGCCTCAGGACTCACACCACCAGGTTCAGGAACAGTTACTAACTCTCAACCATCAGGCTCTTAAACTAGAGGGGATAACTTCACTCAACTCCACTTTCCCCATTACTGAAATGTTCCCATAACCTATGGATTCACATACAAGGACTCTTCATCTCATGTTCTCATTATTTATTTATTATTTTGTTCTTTTTGTATTTGCACAGTTTGTCGTCTTTTGCACACTGGTTGAACGTCCAAGTTAGTGCAGTCTTTATTTGATTCTATTATGGTTATTGTTGAATTATGGATTTATTGAGTATGCCTGCAAGAAAGTGAATCTCGGGGTTGTATATGGTAATGTGTATATACTTTGAAAATAAATTTACTTTGAACTTTGAATAGGTACACAGGAGATGTCAGGGATAAGTTTTTTACTCAGAGAGTGGTGAGTGTGTGTGAAATCAGCTGCCGGCAACAGTGGTGGAGGTAGATACGATAGGGTCTTTTAAGAGACTTCTGGATAGGTACATGGAGCTTAGGAAAATAGAGGCCTATGGGGAAGTCTAGTATTTTCTAAGGTAGGGGGGACATGTTCAGCACAACTTTTTGGGCCGCAGGGCTTGTATTGTGCTGTAGGTTTTCTATGTTTCTATGAATTGTACACCACTTCTGTACCTAAACAGTGGAGTCCTGTTTGACAACACTATTCCTGCAGTAGAAATCTATGTTTGTGATATTATTTTGTTCCTTTCCTGAAGTAAATGGAATACAGTGTATGTGCAATCACAAGATACTTTATCAAAAGATTTTGTTCGATCTGAAAGGTTAGCTCAGTTAGGTAAAGTATCGTGGCTGTGAAGATTTGCCTTCTACTGTATCTACTGCCAATTTTACAAAAATGTAATTCTTTGTATTGAAGCTTTATAATATACTTTTACTTTATAATCTAGCTTTGCATTTCCCAGTACAATGAAAAAACTGTAAAGTTATTGAGAAAACTTAACCTAGTAATTTATCAAGCCATTGCTTATTTCCTTGCATTGCATTGAACTTGGCAATTAATGGAAAGTAGGTTTTGAAAATAGTATTGATGCTACCCTACATGGAGTTGCCTTTAGATTTTGACTTCTCTGACAGGAAGCTCCATGTTGTCCTTTAATGTACCTAATAAAAGTTTGGAAAGCAATTAATTACTTTGTGTTTCAGCTATGGATATTTTGATAAATTGAGCAGCTAATCTGTATATTTCTTTAAGCATTCATGGTGTGTGTATTTAAATTTGAATAATCTGCTAATATACTCTGGGTGAATTTCTTACATTTGAAATTTGGAGAATGCTCAATATATTTCATTTTTAAACTATCCTATTTGAATAGCTAGCAGAAACCTATTTTTAAATATAAAGTGTTGTAAATAAAAAATAGTGATTGTTTAAGCTGTGTTTATCAAATGGGGGGAGCTTTTTTGATGTTTTGGATCAATTCTATTGAAAGATGTTGCACTTCTTCACAGCTTACTCTCCCACCTATCTTTAGAGCCTCAGCACAGTATCCATACTTTTGTTCAATATCTCCGAGATCTAGCCTTGGCCCAAGACACCGATGCAATCACAAAGCAGGCATGCCAAGGTCTCTGGTTTGTTAAGGATTTGAGGAGAGTTGGTACATCACTGAAGACTTTTGCAAATTTCTTTAGATGTACAGTGGAGAGTATTCTGACTGGTTGCATCGCAGCCTGGTATGGAGACTCCAATGCGTAAGATCTCAAGGAGCAGCAGAGGGTTATAGAGTTGATTATCTCCACCATGGATACAATCCTTCTACTGTTGAGAATATCTTCAAGAGGTGGTGCCTCAGGGAAGTGCCATTCAGAAGAATCAGGTTTATTATCACTAGCACGTGACATGAAATTTGTTAACAGCAGCACCAGTTCAATGCAATACATAGCAGAGAGAAAAAAATAATAAATATAATAAAAATAATAATAAATTAGCAAGTAAATAAATTACATATATTGAATTGGCTTTAATAAAGGGCACAAACAGAAATACTGTATATTTTTTAAAAATGTGAGGTAGTGTCCAAAGATTCAATGTCCGTTTAGGAATCGGATTGCAGAGGGGAAGAAACTGTTCTTGAATTGCTAAGTGTGTGCCTTCAGGCTTCTGTACCTCCTACCTGAAGGTAACAGTGAGAAAAAGGCATGCCCTGGGTGCTGGAAGTTCTTAATTATGGACACTGCCTTTCTGAGACACTGCTCCCTGAAGATGTCCTAGGTTCTTTGTAGGTTAGTGCCCAAGATGGATCTGACTAGATTTACAACCTTTTGCAGCTTCTTTCAGTCCTGTGCAGTAGCCCCTCCATACCAGACAGTGATACAGCCTGTCAGAATGCTCTCCACAGTACAACTATAGAAATTTTTGAGTGTATTTGTTGACATGCCAAATCTCTTTAAGTTCCTAATAAAGTATAACCGCTGCCTTGCCTTCTTTATAACTACATCGATAAGTTGGGACCAGGTCAGATCCTTAGAGATCTTGACACATAGCAACTTGAAGCTGCTCACTCTGTCCACTTCTGATCCCTCTGTGAGGATTGGTATGCGTTCCTTCGACTTACCCTTCCTCAAGTTCACAATCAGCTCTTTCGTCTTACTGATGTTGAGTGCCAAGTTGTTGCTGCAGCACCATTCCACTAGTTGGCATATCTCACTCTTGTATGCCATCTTGTTACAACCTGAGATTCTACCAACAATGGTTGCATCATCAGCAAATTTATAAATGGTATTTGAGCTATGCCTAGCCACACAGTCATGGGTTTAGAGAAAGTAGAGCAGTGGGCTAAGCACACACCCCTGAGGGTGTTGATCATCAGTGAGGAGGATATGTTTTCACCATATCCACAGATTGTGGTCTTCCAGTTAGGAAGTCGAGGATCCAATTGCAGAGGGAGGTACAGAGGCCCAGGTTCTGCAACTTCTCAATCAGGATTGTGGGATGATGGTATTAAATGCTGAACTCTAGCTGATGAACAACATCCTGATCTAGTCGTTTTTGGTGGTCTAAAGCCGTGTGGAGAGCCATTGAGGTTGTGTCTGCCATTGGCCTATTGTGGCAATAGGCAAACTGCAATGGGTCTGGGTCCTTGCTGAGGCAGGAATTTAGTCTCAAAGCATTTCATCACTGTCGATGTGAGTGCTACCGGGCGACGGGTCATTAAAGCAGTCCGCATTATTCTTCTTAGGCACTGGTATAATTGTTGCCTTTTTGAAGCAAGTGGGAACTTCCGCCTGTAGCAGTGAGAGGTTGAAAATGTCCTTGAATACTCCCGCTAGTTGGTTCGCACAAGTTTTCAGCCTTACTAGGTACTCCATCGGGACCTTCTGCCTTGCGAGGATTGATGGTGGAAGGTTATTTCTTGGACTGGAGGCCTCTGATTAGTGGTGGGCCTTGGGTTGTTGCTGTTTTTATTGGTTATCTATGTCAATGATTTGGATGAGAATGTATAAGGTATGGTTAGAAGGTTTGCAAATGACACTAAAGTAGGATGTATCAATGACAGTGAAGAAGGTCAGCAAAAATTACACTTGAAATGCACGGTAAGTAAGTTGAGGAATGGCAAATGGAGTTTAATTTGGATGAGTATGAGTGTTGCATTTTGGAAAGTCAAATCAAGGTAGGATTTTGTCAGTAGACGGGAGGGTGTTGCATAACAGAGACCTTTGGTTCCAGTACATATTTCCCTAAAAATTGCATTACAGTTAGACCAGATCATTAAAAAGGATTTTGGCAAGCTGGCCTTCATCAGTCAGGACATTGACTATAGAAGTTGAGAGGTTATGCTGCAGTTGCACAAGGTGTTGATGAAGCAGCACGTGAAGTGTTGTGTTCAGTTTTGGGCATCCTGCTATTAGGAAGTGTATTATTAGACTGGAGAGCGTGCAGAAAAGATTTAAAAGGATGTTGCTAGAACTCGAGGAACTAACATAGGGAGAGTTTGAGCAGGCTAGGACTTTTTGTCTTTGAAGAGTAGGAAACTAAGAGGTAATCTTATAGAACTACATAAGCAAAATCGCCCTGACTGGCATAACCAGGGTGGACACACTAGGTTTTTGCAAGGTTGGGGAATCAAGAACTAGAGGACATAAATTTAAGGTGAGAGGGAAAAGCTTTAATGGCTTGAGGGGCAACTTTTTTTTTAATAGTATGATGTGTCTATGGAATGAGCTACTGCAGTAAGTTGTAGTAGGTGCCATAACAACTTAAAGAATGATGTGCAGGTGCATGGATTGAGAAGGTTTAGAAGTGTGCAGGCCAAACATTGGTAAATGGGATTGGCTTACATGGGCACCTTGGTTGGTACAGATCCGTTGGGATGAAGAGCCAATTTCTGAACTCTGTGACTCAGCTGGCTATTGATCAATATTGACTATTAAAATATATCTTAAATATAAAATGATCTGGGATGAATTTTCCTGATATTTAGACATATAAAGCCTTCGCCTGGTATATAGGGCTTAGTAAATGTGAGTTCCAGCTTTGTCATTTCATGGGTAGATGTGTTGGAAATCCAACATTGTACTAACGTAATTCCCATTTTCATGGTTTTATTTGTATTAATTGGAAGGTTCTCTTGCTGTATACATATGATTTCATCATAGCTGCTCCAACATGACTAATTTTCTCCAAACTTCAGCTTTCTTAATATTTGTATTTCCAATGCATTTATCCATTTTACTGACTGAGGGCCCTACAAGTTTCTACTGTTTTTACTTGATACAAACTGCAGATGCAAGCCAGAATAAACGTTAAATGGTCAGTTACAGGTGATATTGAATGATTTTGTGGTTTCCTTGATTTTAGGAGTTGGGATGTTATGTTGAAGTTGTGTAAGTCATTGTTGAGGGCTAATTTAAAGTACTGTACTATTGTATTTCTAAACTACCTGCAGAAAAGATATCAATAAGATTGAAAGGGCACAAAGAAAATCTACAAGGGCTTGAGTCATAAGGAAAGGTTGAATAGGTTAGCACTTTATTCCCTGAAGCACAGAAGAATTGGAGGGAGAAATTTGATAGAGGTATACAAAATTATGAGGATATAGTTCTCGTAAACGCAAGCAGGCTTTTTCCACTGAGGTTAGGTGACCTGAGGGGTAACTTCTTCACCCAAACGGTAGTGTGAGTGTGGAATGAGCTGCCTGAGGAAGTGCATCGATGGGAGGGGCACGGAAGGCTATGGTCTAGGTGCAGGTTGATGGGGCTAGGCATGGACTAGATGGGCTAAAGAATCTATCTATGCTGTAGTCTTCTATGACACTTTTTAATCGTTGCAAGGAGCTACTTGTCCCAGTTCTTTTAGTAGGTCTGAAAGTAATAGGTATGCAGAACAAATGACTTCTTTGTGGTTAGAGAAAAAATTCTAAGCTGACTTGATTTCACTTAACATATTCCCTGTTCCTGAACTAATAACTGTTCTATTTGTTCTGATTTTGCATATGGTCCTGGAAAGTATCTGCTTTTTTTAAAAAAAGCATTTTTAATCTAGAAAACTGAAGAAACGGTCTTGAGATGTTTATGATCCTTTCTTTCATATATTGTTTTAGCATCTGAAAACCTTGCGTCACCCATGCCTGCTGAGGTTCTTATCGAGCACAATTGAAGCTGATGGCATCCACTTGGTTACTGAGCGAGTGCAGCCCCTGCATATGGTGCTGGAAGATGTCTCTGCAGATGAGATCTGTGCTGGAATTTATGACATCCTTCAAGCACTTATTTTCCTCCATGACCGGGTAAGAATGAGAATGGCTGGTGGTAAGTGGTTGTTGCTTTTGGTAAGGATGATGCAGTAATATTTGTATGAAAACTTCATTAATTATAATGTAGAGTGGTGTTGATTAATCATGTAGGTCAGGATGTAGAATCAATTTGTGTGAAGCTAAGTAAAAGCAATTGACAAAAACCACTGGAAGTAGTTTATAGGCTCCTTAATAATAGCAGTTTCAGCATTAGAAAGCATGATCAAGCAACTTCTATAAAAATAGAACATAGAACGTAGAACAGTACAGAACGGAAACGTGCCTTTTATCCCACAGTGTTGTGCTGAACCAGTTAAATTAGTAAACACATAGCCAACTAAACTAATTCCTTCTGTCTCCACAATGTCCATATTCTTCCATTTCCCTCATATTTATCTAAATGTCTCTTAAAACATCACTTTACACCCATGACTGTGTGGCTCAGTTCAACTCCAACACTGTATGCATGTTTGTTGATGACCGCTGTTGTGGGCCATATCAAAGGTGGTGATGAATCAGCACACAGGTGGGAGACTAAATTTGGCTGAGTAGCTGAGAAGCACAGAAGAATTGAGAGGGAAATTTGACAGAGGTATACAAAATTATGAGGATATAGTTTGGGTAAATGCAAGCAAGCTCTCACTCAATGTCAGGAAGACCAAGGAACTGATTTTAGACTTAAGGAAAGGAAACCAGAGTTCCGTGAGCTAATACTCATTGAAGTATCAGGGGTGGAGAGGGTCAGTAATTTTAAACTCATGGGTGTCACTATGTCAGAGGACCTATCCTGGACTCATTATGTAAATATAATTGCAAAGAAAGCACAACAGCGCCTCTACTTCCTCAGGAGTCTCCTGAGATTCAGCGTGTCATCAAAAACCTTGAACAAAATGGGTAACTACACTCATTCTATTTCTGGTGTTCCCACAACTTATGGTCTCACTTTAAGGACTCTTTATTTTGTTATTTCATGCTGATATTATTTATTGCTATTTATTTATATTTGCATTTGCACAGTTTGTTGTTCATTGATCCTGTTTACAGTTACCAGTACTGTTTTATAGTTTAGCTAAGTTTAACCACAGGAAAGATAATCTCGGGGGTGTATGCAGTTACATGTATGTACCGTAAATTCCGGACTATAAGCCGCTACTTTTTTCCCACGCATTGAACACTGCGGCAACACTGCGGCCTATACTACAGTGCGGCTAATGCATGTTTTTTTTCATGCCGCCAAAAACATTTTGCCTCGTAACAGTAGACCAATAAAATTGATGAGTAGTTCACAGAGGTCCAATGAAATTGTACGATAAATCAAGCGCACTTTCACAATTAAATTATTGTAAATCAGTCATTTGTACTCACCCTCATCAACATGGAAAACACTCGAAGAAAAGCATATGATGCAGCTTTTAAGTTAAAGGTGATCAATCTGGCGGTTGAAGAAGGAAATCTAGCTGCTGCACAAAATCTTGGCATAAATAAATCGATGTTGAGACGGTGGAGACGCCAGCGTGAAGAACTGAGTCAATGCAAAAAGACGACAAAAGCTTTCAGAGGTAATCATAGCAGATGGCCCGAACTTGAAAACTTTCTTGAAGACTGGGTTAACACACAGAGAGCATGCGGCCGCGGTGTTTCCACCATGCAGATCAGACTGAAGGCTAAAGCAATCGCCACCAAAATGAAAATCGAAGATTTTAGAGGTGGGCCATCGTGGTGTTTTAGATTTATGAGACGAAAAGGCCTGTCCATCAGGGTACGCACGACTCTGTGTCAGCAGCTCCCTCCCAACCACGAGGAACAACTTGCAACTTCCGCACATTCACTCAAACAAAGATAGGGGAGGATTCCATCGGGCCAGATGATATCATAAATATGGATGAAGTACCTTTGACGTTTGACCTGCCTCTCACTTGGACTGTTAATAAAAAAGGTGACTAGTCCATCACACTGAAAACAAGTGGCCATGAGAGAACGCATTTTACTTGTGTTCTGAGCTGCACAGCATCCGGACTAAAGCTTCCACTGATGGTGATTTTTTAAGCGGCTGACAATGAAAATTCAGTGAAAGCTGCCATCAAGAGTACAAACTCAATTCCAGCTGTGATTCCTGGGGGCACCACGAAGTATTTGCAGCCACTGGACATCAGCGTGAACCGGGCATTTAAAGTGGCACTGCGCGTTGAGTGGGAGGCTTGTATGACGAGCGGCGAGAAATCCTTTACCAAAACAGGACGCATGCGAAGAGCATCTTTAACTCAAGTCTGCCAGTGGATCCTAAATGCGTGGAGCCGTGTCACAACTTCCACCATCACCAGCGGGTTTCGAAAGGCTGGACTGCTGCATGATGAAGAGGACTGCGTGCGCTCAAGTGAGAGCGACAACGAAGAGACTGAAGTGAGTGACGAGATCCTGAGGTTTTATTCAATTCGGACACTGAAGGACTTTGATGGTTTTAGTGCGCAGGAGGAAGATGAAGAAGGCGATCAATAACTTTTCCTGGTAGGCTGCAGTATATATATTTTTTTTACCAGTCGTTAGGAGATATTGGAATGTTGTTCGTGCACTGTTCAGTAAAAAAGTATACGCAACGTAATTTGTGTGTTACCGATACGTATGTATATTTAAAAGTAGCTGTGTTACAGGCACTGTTCGAAAAAAGCATTTGCAATATATATTTGTTTATGTTACTATACGGATTTAATTAAAAGTTAAAAAATCCTCACGTGTAATATCTTTCTGTGTAAATATCTCATATTACAACGTGGGCCACCTGCGGCTTAAAATCCGGTGCGGCTTGTACAAGTACAAAATTGATTTTCTTTCTAAAATTAGAGCGTGCAGCTTTTAATCAGGTGCGCTCTGTAGTCCGGAATCTATGGTACTCTGATAATGAATTTTACTTTGAACTTTAAAAGCCCTAATGTATCTGCCTATATCACTACTCTGGGCAGTGCATTCTAGGCATGCACCATTCTCTGTGTTAAAAAAGCTTGCCCCCCCCCCCACTACTTCTTTGAACTTGCCCCATCTCACCTTAAATGCATGCCCTCAGGTATTAGACATTACAACCCTGGGAAAAAGATACTGTTCCTCTTCTCTATCTCTTGCTCTCATAACCGTATAAACCTCCATCAGATCTCCCTTCAGCCTCTGCCACTCCAGTGAAAACAACCCAAGATTGTTCAGCCTCTCTTTATAGCACATGCCCTCTAATCCAGGCAGCATTGTGGTAAGCCTCTTCTGTACCCACTCCAAAGTTATCAATGATCATAGTGGAGTTTGCTTGTAATTATAACAGTCAGCTGGACATACTGTCTTCACTTGACTTCCAGTAGTTCACCACCTAGATAACGCTGAAGGCTTGGCTTGCATTGTATACTCAGTGGCCACTTTATCAGGTACACATGCTCATTAATGCAACTGTTGATCACCATCAGTCGGTCATGTGGCAGCAACTCAGTGCATAAGAGCATGCAGACATGGTCAAGAGATTCAGTTGTTGCTCAGGCCAAACATCAGGATGGGGAAGAAAAGTGATCAAAGTGATTTTCAGAGGGCCTTTGACAAGATGCCACACATAAGATGCCTAGCAAGCTATGAGCCTATGGTATTAGTTAAGATTCTAGCATGGATACAACAGTGGCTAATTGGCAGGAGGCAGAGAGTGGGAATAACCTTTTCTGGTTGGCTGCCAGTATCTAGTGGTCTTCCACAGGGTTCTGCGTTTATGTTATATGTTAATGATTTGGATGATGGAATTGATGGCTTTGTAGCAAAGTTTGCAGGCGATAGGAAGATAGTTGGAGGAGCAGAAATTGTTGAGGAAATAGAGAGGCTACAGAAGGACCTAGACAGATTAGGAAAGTGGGCAAAGAAGTGGCAGATGGAATGCAGTGTCAGGAAGTTTTTGGTCATGCACTTTGAAGAAATGAAAGGGTTGACTATTTTCTAAATGGAGAGAAAATACAAAATTCTGAAGTGCAAAGGGATTTGGGAGTCCATGTGCATGATTCCCTAAAGGTTAATTTGCAGGTTGAGTATGTGGTGAGGAAGGCAAATACAATATTAGCATTCATTTCAGAAAGACTAGAATATAAAAGTGTTGAGACTTTATAAAGCACCGGTGAAGCCTCACTTGAAGTATTGTGAGCAGTTTTCGGCCCCATATCTTAGAACGGATGTGCTGAAACTGGAGAGGGTTCAAAGAAGGTTCATGAAGATGATTCCAGGATTGAATGGCTTGTCATATGAAGACCATGTGATGGCTCTGGGCCTGTATTCATTGGAACTCAGAAGAATGAGGGGTGACCTTATTGAAACCTACTGAATGGTGATAAGTGTTGATGTGGAGAGGGTGTTTCCGATGTTGGGAGCATCTAAAAGCAGAGAACACAACCACGGAATAGAAGAGCATCCTTTCAGAACAGAGGTGAGGAGGAATTTGTTTATCCAGAGAATAGTGAATCTGTTGAATTTGTTGCCACAAGCAGCTGTGGAAGCCAAGTCTTTATGTATATTTAAGGCAGAGGTTGATAGATTCTTGATTGGTCATGGCAGGAAGGGATAAGGGGGAAGACCAGAGATTGGGGCTGAGAGAAAAAATGGATCAGCATGATGAAATGTCGGAGCAGACCTGATGGGCCAAATGGTCTAATTCTGCTCTTATATCTTATTGTCTTACAGGAGGTAACTAATAAAGTGGCCACTGGGTGTATATGATATAATTTTGTTTCTTCCTAGTGACAGACATATTGACAGTAATTTGCTTATTACAGCAAACTTATTGCTGCAGTTTGTGCTTCTAGATTGGTTATTCTCGTCATCCCACTGGCTAGTATGTAGATACTGGTCAATGTTCTACTTTCTAAGATTTTTTTTCTGTATACATTCCCCATGATTTTTTATACTCTTTACTCTTTGTTAAATGAGTGCTACTTTCATGGCTTTGTTAGCATCCCGCAGCCCTGCACAATTTGCCCTTGTCAATTGTAGCACCAGAGATCCAGAAATACTTATAAAATGTGAACCTAATGCTCCATATTTTTGATTTGCCTATTTTGATGTTGAGTTGCTGCTTCTAAGATTTTTGCTTTTGAGAGCTTTATTAATGCCTGATGTCTCAATCTGTTCATTGCCACATTACCCATCCTGCTTCATTTTGAAGTAGCTCAAAAACAGCAATTTGTGAATTGGTGGGATGTATAGTATGAATGCCAGACTGACAGATGCAACTTTTGTCATTTATTGTATGCACAATAATTAAAAGCTTCTGCAGTGATCTTTGCAATGAACATTTCTGTCAATAGTTAAAATGTCATGCAAACGCTTTGTTCTTTCGTATCACAGGGGAAACTGAGCCACAATAACATATGTATTTCATCTGTGTTTGTGAGTGAGGATGGTCACTGGAAGCTGGGAGGAATGGAGACAATGTGTCATTTCTCTCAAGCATCTCCTGAGGTGAGTTTTTCTTGGTCCTAATTTCAGCTTTGTAAAATTTCCATTTGTCTTATTCAAAATCTTTGTCTAGTGGAATGAATTCTAATTTGCACAGTTCTTCTAAGTTCTTACTGATTTTGAGATTAAAAGAACATCTGTTTTCTTTTGTAATTCTTTATTTTTGAAATTAAAGGATAACTGTTTTCTCTTGTAGTTCCTGTCCAGTATCAAGTCATTGAGAGATCTGAGTGGAATAGCTCCAGAGGAACAGGTCTGTCCACAGTATGGAATAAAATTATGATGGGTTTAAAAATAGAAAATGCTGGAAACACGCCACAGGACAGACATCATCTGTAAAAAGTGAAACATTCTGTGTTTCAGATTGAAGGGTGCTTCCTGCATTTCTTGTTTGGGATTTGTTTTCACAGCTATTACAATACTTTTCTGTAAAGTTTTAGTTTCAGTTTAAATTCTGTAGCTGTTCTACTTGGATTCAAGGTATAATTACGATCAGTAGCTAGGATGCTGGATACTTGTCTAGTAACTTAATCTCTGCTGGATTCAAAAAGTTAAAAACAAAACACAAGCAGAAAATTTTGGATGTTGGGAAGTTGGGCAGCATTGCTAGAGGAAATGCTAATTAACTTTTCAGCTTGGGACCTAGTTTGTCATCATTCAACTGGTTTTCTGCAACACAGTGTTGCAAATATTTGTTATCCAAAATTCCTCAGGATTAGTTCCTTGGGGTTTCACAAAAGGCAAGTGGTGTATTTCTTCAGTATTGCTATATGAAGTACTTAAATGATGTCACAAATGTTGGTCTGACTTCTTGTCATTTCCGGCAATAGAGACAGTATATGAAGAAGCCCTAGAATAAGGCCCATTGCTAGCTGACCTTATCGAATTTAGTCCTCAGGTTTTCAGATTCTTCCTGAATCGCATGGACATGCCCGAGATGCTTACTCATTTGGGATGATGGTTGCAAAACTCCTACCTTTGCTTAATGATATGGGTAAGGGTTTTCTTGCTGGATATTTCAGTGACCAATGTTTGTGACTACTGTCAACTACCTGTCAGGGAAGCGCATGTTAACTGATCAGTACAAGCATTTGATTTATTTTATGTATATCATTTTTTTCTAAATGTCTGTGTACTAGCATACATAGCTAAAGTTCAATAAACTGTAGTTCAGTAAAGTTCATAGCTAAAGTTCATTAGACTGAACAGAATATTCAGGACAGTGGCTGTGATTTAACAAAAAGTCTCTAATACCAATGTAGTACCATTCATGAGATGGTCTCAGATCAACTTACAAGAAGCCATAGATCAGGAAGTTAAATATTAAATGTGGTTAACTTGCAGTGAAATCAAAAGGAAAAGGCTTTCTTGATAAAGAAAAGGTAAACTGATTTAGAGAAGGCATCACAAAGGACATTAACTTGTCACCCAGATTTTTAAAAAAAACCTTCAGTTAGGATCGGGATGTCTGGCTGAAGAAAATCATTTCTACACAGGAGTTTCTTGCTTAGCATTCAGGATGCATTGCTAGGAGCCATGCATAACAGCGCTCAGCCAAAGTGAATATATAACTATGCTGGGATTTTTACCTGTAAATGTTATGACTCCAGCAGCAGTAGTGTTATAAAAAATGTGTTCTGCAGAGTATTGTTAAATGGGGATCCAGTGTATAAGGTGAATTATGGCTTGTGAAGGATTAAAGAACTTGAAAATTTGTCTCCCTTTTGGTTGAAACGGAAAGGAATGTTATACTCTAAAGAGTGATGTGGATATGGCAAGACATCAGCTTTTTCAAGGGGAAGATACTGAAATAATAAACTGGCTCTTGTACTGGAACATACATGATTTATAATTTAACAGAAAATTCTTGATCAATTATGCAAGGAACATTGAAGATTTGGGTGAAGAATTGCTTCATTATTTTCTCTAGAAAATTTCACAGCTTCTGTATGTCCGAACCAAAATGAAGTGCTTTTGAAATGTAATTAGTATTGCAAAGTTAGATATCTCTGCACTAATGTAAGTTCAAGAAAGGGATGATATGTGTATGTTTAGTCAAATGTTATAGAATAAATGTTAAGTAACATTAATAGATTATGGCATTACATGCTGACATTTTATAGAATTGGATGGTGCATGATTATAAATAGGTCATGCAGTATTGAAATGATTTTTCCATCAAAAATCTAAAGATGTTAGTGCTATTTTAAATCAAGTTATTGAATAGCATGTACTTGACCTGAAAAATGTGAAAACTGAGTTGCAAATTGGGTACTGTTGTTCTTTAGTACAAAATATCCCTTTATGATCACTCACTAGTATCTCTGCAGTACAGGACATTACTGATTACATTACTGAATTCTGATGGTTCAGGGTTAATTTGTTTATTCTCAAGTTGCAGAACATTTGCTCGCAAAATTCCAGGAAACTTTAAATGCCACTCTTCTTAACCCAGACCCGATGCAACGGCTATGTTTACGTAGTTTATTGTCTCATGCATTCTTCAGGTAAGTATTTTTGCACAGCACTCCTTTTAATGTATTTGTTAATTAAAGCAGAAAATAATTAGAAAATAAGTTAAATTCATGTACTATTTAAAATCAAAGTGGAAAGTTGATTCATAAGTATATGAGTTGTCTACTGTGCTTGTCCAGTAGATTAGTCAGGATTGCTGCCATATATTTTGCAACGGGGGGAAAAAAGCAGAATATACGCAAATAGAGCAAACTTCAATAAAATCACAGAAATTTATTGGTTGTACAAAGGCAAAATATGATTGTTTTCATTGTAATCCAGATGGTGTGTTTTAACTGCATTATCTCAAAAAGAACAAAGTAAACCATGTCAAAATAATTCATAAAGCTTACGATGATTACACTGGATAGCAAATTTTTTTGAAAATTTTGCTTCAGATATATTTTGTGGTTATGATACACCACTTGAAGCTGAACACAAATTTGATTTCAGAGTACATGTAAGAATTTGGAGAAACAAGAAATTAACTTTTATTGAATAAAATGTGTTTAATTGCATAATGGTGCTGACACTTTGCAATAGTTCAACCAAGCTAAAAATGTTTTGTTGATAAATTTCATTTGTATTCAGCATCTGAGTCTTCTCGCTTAAGTAACCAACAATAATCAGCCAGCATTGATGGATTCCATTTGCTCTGGTACTGTTTCTCTGTGGCTGCAATGTCCTAGTGAAACCTTTCACCATGCTCGTCACTAACAGTGCCAAGATTTGCAGGGAAAAAGTCTAAATGAGACAGCAGAAATGAATTTTTAGTGACATGTTGCACTTCATGGCTTTGTGTGCTTGAAGCATGTTGTCAACCAGCTGCACGTAGTTTGGTGCTCTGTAGTTGCCAAGAAAATTTTCAGCAACATCCTCAAAAGCCTTCCATGCAATTTTCTCCAATCCCACTGGAAGTTCTTCGAATTGAATGTCATTGATGACCAGTTTGATTTGTGGACCAGCAAAAATGTCTTCTTTAATTCTGGCATCATTTATTCCGGGAACAACTGTCTCATATATTGAAATCCTTAACGTAAGTTATGTGCCTGGTGACAGCGGATTCCATCCTTGCAGTCTTGAACCCAGTAATTCTGCTCTTGCCTTTGACAAACCCAAGTCTCTGACCAGGTCATTTAACTCAGATTCAGTTATCAGATGAGGCTCACTCCACATGGAGGGTTCAAAATCTGTATCAGTATCAGTGTTGTTTTCTATTCCTAGTTCATGCATCATGGCATCGTCATCTGCCTCTAGAGTCCATATCTCTGTTGGCTTTTGTACTGGAAGACTGTTGTCATGTGGCACAGATCTCATGGCTGAAGGAAGATGTGGGGTAGTCAATGGATTTGTTGTTTTTAGCAGAGAAGCCAGACACACTGGTCAGACAGAAGTAAGTCTGTCGCATGATCCTCTTGCTCTCGCCATGTCATCAGGACAACGACCAGCATCCGACAGAGATCCAAGTACCTCTGTGCCAAGCTTTGAGATTGACCGTACATGTTGCGCAACAAATATGAGGAGCCCAGGCTTTGTCTTGGTCACTACTTTTAAACCTAAAGTTAAGCTCATAGGCTTAATAAGAGGAGTCAAGCTCCATCTTTGAGATTTAAGTGCATACTTGACACAAGTATAACAGAAGGCATTGCAGCTGTTGAAACATTGGCGAGACATTTCGCTATTGGAAGTACTCCTGAAAATACTTATAAGTATACACACTGTGTTATGCGCGTAGAGCAGGTACAACAACATGACTGCAAACTGATATATATGTAAAGGTGTGCGCGTGATACTTTTATAGCCTTTCTAAAATCTGTCCTGCCATGCAGCATCCACCCTGCCTAAGCCTGCCCAGGCATCCCTGGACAAGATAGAAAACTTCTCAGCTTACATTGTGGGCATTGTTTTAATTGACATGAATTATGAATTAAAATAACAAATATAGGTGATTAAAAATAAATGATGCCTGATGGGGAAATTTCATGGCAGTTTTCATGATTAGCAGCCCAAAATCCATAAGATACATCCAAAACTATTCAGGAAGCAAAATCTTTGTTGTCCAGTGTTATTGAAGTCCATACATAGTTGCTTCAACAAAAATAGTTTTCATTTGTTCAACATTACAAATATATTATTGCTCTACTGTCAATATTTAGATATGTCTATGGAGGAAACTTGATGTGTAATGGGAATATGCATGCTGCTCATGACTAAATGAATGGCATTTTGATTTCTATCACTTTGAAGTGATATTGTACTTGATTGTTGCTCCCAATGGATTAGAGAATTTCCTATTCATATTAAGACAAACCTTTGTAATGATGATCTGATGTGTGACTTGAGTAGTTCCAAAATACACTTTTGAATCAGTCCAGTAACATGGACCAATTAATGAAATTAGATTATCATTGCAAATGAATCCACCACTAATTTGACTTTGTAAAAGGAGGAGAATGTTTGTTTTCAGTACCATTATATTTGATAAGATGTATTTAATGTGATGCCACCTTTTAAAATTGGACTCAAAGTTAATTGCATTAATATAGCTTAAAGTGACAATGCAGATGGGGAAAAAAAGTTGCCTCAAGACCATACTATCAACTAAGGCATTTGGATAGTTAATATTTAGTATTTGTGATCCTATTATTTGGCTAATGTTGTCTCTCATCTATTCAGCAGGAATGAATTCTTGGAAATTGTAAATTTCTTACAAAGTTTGACACTAAAAACTGAAGAAGAAAAGAATGAGTTTTTCAAGTAGGTATTCCATTAATGTCATGAATACTGTTGAAAAAAATGGAATTGAACAAAAATAATAACCACAGTAGATTACAGTTAATTAGGCCGTTGGTTAATTGAGGCTGCTGCTTATTTGGGGCAACTTGTAAAAAACAAAAACTAATTGAGAAAATAGCCAGGATTCCCTTCATTTATTTGGAATACTCCAGACGAAGATGGCACCTTCAAATAACACAACCAAGGGCAACATCCTTCAGACAGTTCACGAAAATAATTTCACTTCTTTTACATCTTTTTCTTTCAAATGTTTTTCTGCTACTGTTGGAGCTTGGGGCCCACATTTTGGTGTTGTGTTTTCAGGCCAATTGAGTGATCTGGTGAGGTTCCAGGCAAAGCGTGCAGCTTTAGTTCAGGAAGTCTGGAGACTGGGTATGAGCTGATGATTGATTACATTTCTTACTGATTTCGCTGATTAAAGCATTGAGGAAGATTGAAATCATCAAGGCAAGCTGGTGTTCAGCCTCTTGCTCACTACCGCCAGAAGACGATGCCATGGTCTTGGGCAAGGTTTACTCAATGCAGTTTGTGGACTGGATTCTGTGGTTCACATTATAGTGTGTATCTGGTTGCTGTTATTTTGTTGCCATTTTGAGTGATTTTGATTGGGGTAGCCTGCAGATAACGAATGACACAGATTTAACTGAATATGCCTTGGACTTTGTGGATTGGTTTTGTATATTGTGTGTTTTTTGCTCATTTTTTATTTCTTGTCTATTGTGCGATTTGGGGTTTTTTGCGCGTGGAGGGTGGTTTGATGTCTGTCTTTGAATGGATTCTGTGGCTTTCCTTGTTTTTTGGCTGTCTGTGGGAAGATGAATTTCAGGGCTGTATACTGCATACATACTTTGATAATAAATGTACTTTGAATCTTGAATTTTTGACACTAATCCAGTTAATTGGGGCAGTAGACTGTTGCCAAACAGTTTCTAACTTGTGTCATGAAGATTTGACAATAGCTGAAAAAATGATCCTAGGTGTTTGCATCGATTTTGTTCATTTACAGTTGATCAAAAAAATTTAGCAGTGTACATTGAATGAATTCCTCTGTTGATAACTATGATGAACACATTTTTATAGTACTGTAGTAGTACTGGTGGTGTAATTTCTGAATTTCACTTAACCAATGAATTGGGCCAAAATATACTGGTCCCTGTGTGTCCCAGTTAACCAGAATCCACTGTATTTCTCATTTCTGTTCTTGCTTAGCAGTTACGTTAGACAACAGGTAGGACTGGGAATCTTGATTTAATGAAAAAGTCTGAAATTAATTGCATTATTCAAACAGTGGCTCCAACCCTTCATTGACCAAAGTACAAACCTAAGCATTCATGATCTGAACACAACTGCCAGAGCATTTATGCACTCAACCCTCAAGGAAGTTTTTAAAAATCAATTATGACTAGTTGCTATTTCATTTGAGAGAATATTGATATCTGGTGATAAATATCAAAATTGTTACGCTAATGAAATATTTTTTTCATATCGAATTGGGGGCAGGGTGTGTGGTGTTAGTTGGCGGAGTTCATTTGATTTTACAGCTGGGTATCTGAGCAAGCCTTGAATTTAGAAAGGATTTTTTTTCTATGAAGTCATCCTGTGGTCAGGTATAGGTTGTGTGGAATCTGTAAGATTAGACAAAAATCACGAGTGCTCCAAGTGTTTCTTTATTGCATATGGTTATCATGTAGAATTAACCATGCATTAGAAAATCCTTACTCCATGATTGACAGAAATTTTGATAACACAAATTGAACATAGATTGTATATTTGCTTTTCACCTTCCTTATAACTGCCTGAGTTTTGATTTTTCTTATATCATTAAAATAATTCTTTGTTGTTCATAACAGATTTCTGTTGGATCGAGTCCAGGCCTTGCCTGAAAGTCTTATGGCTTCTCGTCTGGTGCCACAATTGCTAACTCCACTGGTCTTTGCAGAACCAGTGGCAATCAAAAGCTTTCTTCCTCACCTCCTCAGGCCAAAGACAGGTACATTCAGTGCTTATCTTCTGGGGTGAAGCTGCATAATCACTCAACCCATATTAGAGGTTGCATTTATTTAGCTGTCCTTAAGTATTGTGAATTGTTACATTTAGAAAATAAACATTAATGCTAATCTTATTAATTTTATATGCATTTGTGGGGAAACTTAACTGTACCGTGTTTTAAATGACCAATAGTATGGTCACAATATGATGGAATAACATATTGAAAAGAAACTTTTTTAATACTTTACTGTAGAACTTTTTGCTCAATTTTATTTTCAGTTGCTAATTTGACTGGTTGTATATTTTCTATGTTTGCATATTTTCTTCCTGCTTTGTTTTTTTAAACTTATTAATGTGCCAGTGTAGTCAAATTATATGTTCTCAGAAAGCATGAAATTAACTGCTTTAAGAAATAAGTGTACTTTTAGAAATCAGTAAGAGGTTCATACATAGAAACATAGAAAACCTACAGCACAATACAGGCCCTTCGGCCCACATGACATTAGATGAGAATTGGGTATAATTTTGCAGTATATGCAGTAATAAATTTAAGTTGGAAAGTCTGGTTGCTGATATTGGATAGCCAAGATGAAAATAAATTATCATGTATCCAAGCACCATTTTATTTTGTTGTATGTATTAGTTTTGGTAGTGATGACCTAAGTAATGTTAGTCTGTTTGATGTGATCTACATATGTGATGGAAAATGGGTGGTAAATGTCTGAATGGTGTTAGAAGATTTGTACCTCTAACCAAACATGAATTTTAATCAAAACTAATTGTATTGATGGGGAGGAGAAGTGTATTGTCAAGTGTAAAATGTAGACTGGTTCAAAAGTGCAGCTGTGCAACAAATAAATGACTTGAATTACATTACTGTAGATGCATCTGGTGATGAATTCAATTGCCTCCTGTCACCCAATGCCTTTCGAGAGCATGTGATCCCTGTTCTGTTGAAACTCTTTAGCGTGCGGGAGGAGCATGTACGAATGGTGCTCTTGGCTCACCTAGACACTTATGCAGATCTTTTCTCACTTGAAGACCTACAAGAAATTATTCTTCCACAGGTAAGTAAAAGTGGAAGTATTCATTTGTACTGGAAAGAAATAAGTACATAGTTGATATTTGATTAGGGACATTTTTTGGTTATTCAATTAGGCATTTTGTCATTATAGATTTCCTTCTGCATCTTAATGCTACTTTTAATACAGTAGAATGTGAATGAAAACTCTTTTGTAAAGAATATTTATATAATTGCAAAGACATTTCTTGTCCTTATGAATCTTCAGGCATGATGCCTGTATATTAATGTAAATGAGGTTTTTGTTTTGTTGCCCTTGAGAGCCTGTTGAAAATCCAACTGCACCACATCGACTGGTTTCTCCTCATCTACTCTATCACATATCTTCTGCCAAATATGATTTTTCCTCTCATCTACGCATGTTGACTCTTAATCACGTTGTTTTCTCAGTGTCTTAATATTACAATATTTAATACAGATTCTAGTCTTTTCCCATCTTCCAAAAAATGACTGAAAATTCCCTGTTTTTTTAAAACATTTCCTCCTGTCTTAAGTAATGATGTCACATTTGTTACCATCCATTCTGCAGAAATTACTTAAGAATCTTTGGAATTTTGCTGTGAATCTGTGAAGTTGTATCTTGAGCATTCATCACCCTTAGCTTCAAGATTCTTAGTCATCAGTCCCCTAGCATCCCTCACAGTACAGAGTGTCACACAGTTGAGCTATCCTGCTATGCCTTTGTTAATGTAGTACAAATTTGTTAGAAAATATTCACCAATTTCTTGCTATACGACAGCCTGCCTTCCACTGATGTAATTGTGCATTGAGTCACTCCATCTATTCACTTGTTTACCCTTGCAGTCTGCTCACTGAAGTCCAGAACGCTGTGCTCAAATTATCACCTGTAACCTACTCTGCACTTTCCTCATGCAACAACTGTACAAGGTGTTCCAAATTCCCCCAGCTCTTATTTTCCTTGTCCTATACTTATCCCTACCAGTTCACTCATTCTGGAAACGTGGGTGAGTTACTGCGGATTCAGGGCCATAATTCTGTGCATGGTCATGTGGGCAGTTTGAAGTGGGGAATGTGCAGTGTGCCAGCAGGTGTCTGCATCTTCAATTTGATTTAAGTAATACACAATTGCTTGCTCTGGCGCTGCTTAGTCCCACTGAGAGTATCTTGTCCCCGTGTGCAAATACACTTAGTGATCAACTGGTGCTATTCATTGCTTGCAGAAAAACGTGGCCCAATATCTAAATGATTCTGTCATTTTCAAAATAGCCAAAAACAGATGGGTCCTGTTTTTAATGCATCATTGAAATGTGACAGCACTGATGTTATAATATCTCAGTACTGCATGGGAGAATCAGTCCAGAATTTGTGTTCCAATCTCTGGTGTGGGACTTGAACCTATAATTCCTAGTCCAAAATGAGTCCGACCTTTGACAAATGATAATGGAGACTTCAATAGGACAGTTTTAGTAATGATCAGTTACAATGAAGTAATATAAGCTGGAATTTTTGTCATGCACCACCTTATTTCACCAAGAACTGAAATTTGACTTGCTATAGTAAAGCACTGAATCCATTTTTTTAAAAGATATTGTTAGGACTGAGAGATACTAGCAACACGCTGGTATCAGGAACACTTTCCAGCCTTGCAGTATTGGTGCCACTTCTTGGAGCTGAGGTGGTAGTTGGAGGTGAAAGAGCAAAGATCTTCAAACGGGCCACACCCAACTTCAAATCAACTGAGATAACCCCTGAAGGTGAGGTACAAAAAAATTGCTGTCTACTACCTTGAAACTCTTAACTTGTAAGGTTGTTTTTTGTAAGGATTTTAACTTTTAATAATTTTCCTGTTTTTATTATTTTATGAGGAAAATAATTTTCTAAGTTTTGAGGTTTAACATGCCTTACATGTTAGAGTTTCAATATATAACCTGACGACTTAGAAATTATTTCCCTGATATAGGAATAAATACAGGAAAAGGCTGGAAACAGTCACAGGCCAGGCAGTATCTATGGAGAGTGTAGTAGCTAATATCAGGTCTGGGATATGAGAAGTTTAGATCTCAAACATACGCTGTTTTACTTTCTGAAGATGCTGTTTAACCTGCTGTATCCAACATTATCTGTTTTTACTTCAGATTTCCAGCATGATTTGATTTTCATTTTCTGCTAAATTATATTAAGAATGCTGTGATAAGAATGTTTTTATTGGGATACATTTTAAGTCATTGAAATAGTTAATTTACTTATGCTGTTATTGTGATAATTCAGGTGCAATTATTCTTGCTTGGAGAGAAATTTGTAATTTTGTTTTTTTTTTCTATTTAAGGTTCCCCTACACATGTGATCAACAGTAATGAACATCTCAGTACACTGGCTTTAAGTAATTCTGTCAAACCATTTTCAAAGAAGTTGGAATTGGAGAAGAAGCGTACAACTGGGAGGGAGAAAGTCCGAGCAAACTTCTCTGAAAATCCCCAGCCTGCCAAGTTTCAGCTATTGACAACACAAGGTAAACTTTTGGCTGGTGTTGCAAAAAATGAGTTTACTGGACACAAAACAAATTACTTAATTTATTTGTTCACACATTGCTGGTGTTTATTGCCCATCATTAATTGCCTGTAAATGAAGGGTGCAATTGAGAATCAACTTAAGGTAGGTCTGGAACCACTTAGAGGCCACATTTGAGTTAGGATTGTTGAAGGGCATTTGTAAACCAGGTGGCTTGTTACAAAAATGCATCATTGAGATGAGTTTTTTTAGATTGCACTTAATTACTTGAATTTAAATTCCTCAGCTGGTATTTTGATATTTTAACAAGTCTTACTTTGCCTATGACCTATTCCCCCTTAAAAACCTATCATCTGGTTCTTTTGCACACACGATTTGTATTATTTGGGTTGAGGGTGGGAAAGTGAAGGAAAGAGGGAAAGAGTCCATGTGGTCACAAGGAGATGGTGCAAATTGTGCACCCACAATTGGGATTAGGCTGGAACTGTGTATTAACAGTTCCACCATCGTGCCACCCCTGGGTCATTCCATTTTGTCTTGGCTGGAAGTCTCGTAACTTGATTTCAAACCTATTGTATTTTTAATGGATGTGATCATCACCTGGTTGAAAGCATCATTTTTCTGTTTTAACATTTTTATTCAATATTTGTTAACACATAATTAAGACATTAGGAGTAACTTAACATGAAAATATGTGCTTGTTATGAAAAGTTGCAAGAATGGATTTTGTTCTAAATTATGAACTTTGAAATATACTTTAAGATTTTCATTTACTGTAAATGTATTTTCTAAATCCTAGCTAAGTGGCATAAAGGAGATGTAGGAAAGCTATTTTCATAAATATATGCATTAAGTATATATAAATAACACATCTTATGTAATAATTCCCCAAGTGGCATGTTGATATAAAAATTTCTTCCCAGTTTACTAAGTCCATAACATTCTGATGGTGTGAGCATTCATGTTATATTATGCATTTGACCTTGTACCTGCCTATAAAGCAAATATTTAATAGTAACTTTAATTTTTACTTTCTTTATGAACCTTGTAGCCCAGTATAAAGAACAAGCAGCCATAATGTCCATTATTGGTAATCACAGGAATGAAATTTTGGGCGTTGATAGTGCACAAAGCTCAATGCACACCCACAAATGTGCAGAAGATTGGCCAGACTGGAGCAAGCCAGACAACAATGAAATACTGCTTGAGTCTAAAAAAGATTGCATTCTTGCAGAAAACAATTTTGGGAATATTACATTGGATGACGAACCATGGGATAACTTTGAAACTGAAAATGGTCAATCTAATGCAATAACAGAGGAACAGGCAGTTAAACCACATATATCTAATTTATCTCCTTTTGGGAATAAATCTCAGTCTAAGGGCATGAAACTTTCTTCAGCACTGAAAATCCATTCAGAAATGCCTGGTGAGAGTTGGAAGAATAACTGTAAACAGCACAAGGTTTTGGTAGAAGAAAAGAAAAAAACAAACTCTATTACACAGATACCCTCCAGGCAGAGGACCACAATAAAGAAAGCATCTTTGCATGATGAGCTGGGAGAGGAATTCACCATTAGTGTCAAGAAACGGCCAGAGAGAGACCCTGAACTAGATCTCTTTGCTGATATGATACCGGATATTAAACTGTCTTCCACTGGCTTGTTAGTGCCAACACAGGGATCACAATTGGCTGGTTCTGCCAAAGAAACTGAAGTAGCTTCAAGAGGTACAGAGGTGTTGACAGACAGAGACAATTCACAAACTTTAGCACTTGCATCAAAGTTTGCTGCAACAGACACAGTTGAGGTGAGTTGTCGATGATCAAATCCACTGGTATGCTAGCAAGAGCTAGTACTTTTTACTATGATACAATATTTTGTAGTATTTGAGAGTAAGCATAGGCTTGTTCTCGTACATATTATGGTGTGATTGAACATCTGTGGAATATTCAGATTGGAGTGTGGGATCTTGAGTTGCTTTTCCACAGAAGCCGAAAGCAACTGTGTATGTTTACAGAATGCCACAATGAGAAACTTACCTTTTTTGGCTAAAGCATAACATGTAAAAAGCAAGGATTTCATGTTACAGTTATAAACACTAATCTGGCTGTACAGGACTGCCTATAGTCTGGTCACCACATGACAGGAAGAATGTGATAACACTATGTAGAAAGTAATTGGAAACCAGAATAAAGATGTATTTTTTTTCACCCAAGGAATCAGAATCAGGTTTAATATCACCGGCATATGTCGTAAAATTTGTTAACTTAGTGGCAGGAGTACATTGCAATACATAATAATATGGAAAAAAAGTAAATCAATTATAGTATGTTAAATTACTTAACATAGTTAAATTAAAAATAGTGCAAAACAAATAATATAAAAGTGAGGTAGTGTTCATGAGTTGAATGTCCATTTAGAATGATACTCAGCCTTAGAGTAGTGAAGACAAAAAACATTCAACACAGAACTTTTTTGGATTAATATTTGAGCTGCTGCAGCTTACAGCCTGAGGCTTGGGAAGTAGAATTGGCCTAGATAGTACTTCAGCCATGGGCACAGTGAATTGAGCCTACCCTGTGAATTTCTTTGATAGCTCACGATATTGTTGTAGTATTTTAGTTCTTGCCTTCCATATTCAGAAGATATGGAAAAATGATTCCATTTTTTGAGATGACTTAAAATCGCTTTGCCTCATAATTTGTTTACAATTGTTTAATCTTTAATTCATAATTCAAGGTTAGATGAGTACTGCACATCTGAGTTTAAAGATAGATTGAGGGAAAAAATAAGCTTGGAGGGAATATAAAAACTGACTGAGTACTTCTGCAAATATGTGGAGAGGAAAAGAACAAATGTTGGCCCCGAGTGTTAATAAAGGATGAAATTATAATTGTTCTCCCATTTTAGTTTCCAGTTGAGTACCTTATTTTGTTCTGTCTCTACAGTGGAAGGCACAAGAATCCTCCCAGATAGGTTAGGAAACCGGGGAGGAACTGAAGGAAATAGTTATTCATAATAAACAGTTCTGGTAAAATTATTGGGGCTAAGGGCTGATGAATCCCCATGGTCTCATAATCTACACCCCTCTGTACTAAAATTGACTTTATCCAGGAGAGTGTGGTTGCTGTAGTGGTCATATTGCAAAATCCTTCAGATTCTGAAGTTCCTGCACTTTCAGAGGTGGAAAATATTTTTTAAAATGGAATTTCAGTTTAGTAAGCTCAATATAAGTAGTGTAGAAAATGCTAGAATCTAATATAAAATACTTGAAAAGAATTAACAGGATTAGACAAAGTTAGCATGTTTTTCTGAAATGCAATCATGTTAACCAACCTACTGGAGATTTTTTGAGAATGTAACTTGAATAGATGAGAGTATCAGCAGATATAGGTGTATTTGGACATTCAAAAAAACTTTTGCTAAGATCAAAATGAATTTTTTCCTTCATTAACAGTTGTCAGACCTGACCATGGGATGGGAGGTTTCAGAATCTGGACAGGAAGTAGAGCAATTCAGAGTAAGAGATGCACAGACTTTATTTCTCATGGCAGCTAATTATAACATTACAAGCTAGCAGAAACTGCAGCCTGTTAGAAAGAGCTATAGAATCCTCAGTAAACCAGCAAAACTTTTTTTGATATTCCTTTATTAATAAATTGTTTCTTATATTTAATGAGCTTAAATATGAGCTTAAATAATTTTGTAACACCACACATTATCTGGTGGTGTTTAATTGTTCCTCCATTTTTGTGGATTTCTCAATACTTGTAGCCTTTTTCCTGTAAACCAGATTCTCCTGAACAATCCAAGAGATTATAGTAACTGTAGAGTAAACTATTGTGCATTCTTTTACAGATGGAAACCGAAGGCTGGGATGATGATCTGAACTGGGAGGACAATACTTGGTAGAAAACATTTACCAAGCAAAGATTTATTTAGATACTTAAATTTCCTTCCCCTCTAATAATATGTTTTGACCTCACCTTTAAGGCCATTGCCAAGCAGCTAAGCTTTTGTTCTGTGCAGTAAATATCCAATATAGCTAGCTAGAATAAAAAATGGAGTCTGAAGTACCCAGAGAGCAATGAGGAACTACCCAGCAGCATCAAGCTGTTTGCTTGTTAGTGTTTACTGTAAGTTATTTTAGAGATGTCTGTTAACTCTTGTGAAGATGTTTTATTCAAATATTATATGGGGGGGGGGGGGAGAGAAGTAAGTTATACTGGTGGTTTCCGTCTGGCCTACATTTCCATCTGTGGAAAGTTCTAAACAACTGATCCAATGCAAAACAAAAGTCCAGTTCTGATTTTGGTGTTAAGTACTGAGAATGACAACTTACAGTTATGAATCTACATTTCACCTTAAATACAATATAAAGTTGGAACTCATCTCACTTGATATGGGAATAAAGGAGAGAAATTTCCCAGAGTTCATCTGATTCAGAAGTCACACACTGGTTAGAGTCGGTGTGAAAATGAAGCCACTAATGATAAATACTAAATTTGGAGGTGTATCTTTTCAATAGCCTTAACAATGTATTGACCAACTTGGAGCAAAATCTTGCAACTATTTACAGTAACCTTTATTTGAAATGTACCTCCTATAAAATGAATTTTAATGTAGCAACATGAGCACCTAAAGACTCATGGTACAGAAGGGAAAGTCAAAGGTGGAAGAAAAAAGGTGAATTTTCAAGCCCTGTATTGCAGCAAGGTTAAAACTTCCTCCAATAAACATCAGTAACCTAATTCTCAAATCTTGTGGTATTACGATCTGGTATCAAAATTATAACTATAAAAACACGACTTTCTGGGCAACTGCTTTTCAGGACATTGCCAGATAACCACAAATTTTAAAATGTTTACTTAAGGCCCCTTTACATTCTGGAATGCCAAATAAAAAACTTAAATCAAGGGCTTAATCTGTTTCACGCTCTTCATAGGTGAGGGACATTGGAGATCTTAATTACATTTTGTTTTATAATTGTGGTTATTTAGTTTTGTTGATTTACATTGAGAAAATAAATTCTTCTAAACGAAGATTTGGGTGTATTTTCTGAATGTGGATACTGAAAGGAGAAATTGATCACTGAAGTTAAGGTTAACAATTAGCTCTCATAGAAAAAACTACATACTAGAAAGGGATTCTTTTTTCAGTAGCTATACAAGCCTGCTTTCATGGAAGTTTGACCCAACCACCTTCACTATCTGGCTGCTGGACTTTGGAATCTTGTACTTGGGCCTAAGAGATGGGCATTGAAGTAATCTGGTATTGGCACCATAAAAAAAAAGGAACAAGGTAAAACATTGGCCTTGCATTATTATGGTACAACTTTAAATTGTGTTAGATTGAAACTTCTTGATTGGTGGATATCAAATAAAGGTGAATGGACTTAACCTGGAAACTGCTCAAATTTTGTAAGTAATTATCTGATTATAGGCAGAAAGATACTTGCTAATAAGAAACTAAGTGATAATGAGAGTTTAAAGTATGGAGGGAAAAGATTTGCCTCTTCTGTGATACAATGAACTAAAAATTGGAATCATGTTATGCCTTAAATGTTGTGTTGTGATTTCCAAAAAACCAAAGAGTACTTTTACTATTCCTTTATGGGGAAATTCTGAATAAATACCTTGTTTTGAGTTCAAGGAATTAAAACTGAGTATAACGCAAAATGCACAAAAAAAGAGCACTATTTATTTAATTATTTAAACATAACTGTTTATAATTTGAAATTTTACACACAACTTATGAAAATATCATACATGAAACTAATTTCATGTTTATTGTAATCACTAACCAAAATGGCCATCAAATACAGACCTAGGAACTGATTCACCAGAAAATTGAAAGTGAATGTTGGTATCGTAATTCTGTTCCTGAAAGTACTGGGAAGAGTAACTGTAATCTCACTTCCATTTCTTACTTTGCTTATCCTTCTGTTTATCTGATATTTGAATCAGTGGTTGTGTACTTTGCAATATTACCTTGGCCCTGATTGCACTACTTTAAATTAAGTATGTAATCATTTCTATTAAATTCTAATGACACAGGCTGTTTATGTTACAGCATGGCTGTGTTGCAAACCATTGCCTGAGGATGTAGTTACAAAATACCATTTGACTTACTTAAATATATGTGTTAACACTAAAGGTTAATATATTGAGTACACTGAATGAAACACTTTCATGAAACAGCAAAGTAGGAAATATTTTCCTGAGTGATCTGATTCCTTAAATGT
The DNA here is from genome assembly GCF_030144855.1 of Hypanus sabinus. NCBI lineage: Eukaryota > Metazoa > Chordata > Chondrichthyes > Myliobatiformes > Dasyatidae > Hypanus > Hypanus sabinus. The sequence goes on along the minus strand of NC_082716.1, from coordinate 60,054,254 downwards.
AATTCATCCTCAGTACCCCGGCTCCTGATATTAATGCCTAATAGTGATCATTTGCAAAACCAGAATTTCTCACACCAAATGGTCTTTGAATTTATGTAATGTATTGAGGCACTGGACTCAATTAGTAACTAGTTAAAAGCAGAAGTAATTTGCATGTATTTGGAGAGGTAACGATCCTTCTCTTGTAATATACCAAATTAGACTAATTTCAGTTTCAAGTCAATTGATTCTTTCTCTAATTGTAGAAAGTTGAGCCCCAGGCTGAAATTGCTGTTATGAAAGATGATTTTGTAAAAATTAGTATGTTCAAATGTATATTTTTGTACAATTAAAGATCATTTTATAAAAGATACTTAACAGTCTAAACACTGATAGTTTTCTACTCATTATAATAGAGAATATTCAACACGCTTCAATTTTAAATGTCTTGAATAATGGAGTATTTTTACCCAAAGGTGAGAATATAAGAAGAAATAGTGCATCATTTTATCTCCTCACTGATTTACCTCCAAAATACACTGAAAAACAACTGCTGTGATTCTTAGAGATAACCTTCTGATCAACATGATCAAACAGTCATTTGGGCAATTGAGTGCATCAGTGGTTCATGATCCAACTTATCTGTTCCCTTTGTCACTGGGCGGTTATCTTGATTATGTTACTACAGAAAGATGAAACTATTGTCCAGTAATATGACCATAAAAGAGTAGTTTTGCTATGTGATATATTTTCCTTCAGCTTACTGTTGTAGAAAGGCAAATCAAAAATATCTTGTTATAATAAACAAGTTTATTAGTATTGTGGGTATGCTGCAAATTATTCCTCCACCTAATTTTTATGCAATTAAACCCTTTAGGATTTACAAACAGTATTGTGCTCTTTCAAAGCTGTTTTAAAATAACACAAATTATCTTGTATTAAGAAAACTGGCCTGTAGCATACATTCCTCCTGTGGTGAAGGTAGGTAACAATTCATTCAAATTTTAAACAGGTTCTTGCCTGCTATTCAAAGCAAGGATTCTTTCTTGCAAGGCTTGTAAACGGACTGTTACCCAGTCTGGTGGCACTTGCTGTTTTACCAAAGTCTGCAATATTTTAAAAGCATTCTCTGCTGTTTGCAAGGCTGTCTCGTACTGCTCCTCCTTACATGATTCCTGCCGGGCACGCTTAGCAGATGGCTGAAAAAATTTTAAAAACAGCTTTAGATTTGTGCAGTAGTTTAATAGGTGACAGTTCTCTCTGCTTCTACAGATTGGGAATGAACACTTGAACCTCTGCACACTGAACAATCTATGGTTGCTCTCTGACAGCAGTACAGCATGTTACCTTACAGTTTGAATTTTGTGGCTGCGCTGCCTACACACGATTAACTCACCTTTGAATGGATTTTGCCTTGGAGCTTGTTTCTACTCTTCTCAATCTGTCACAGTCCCAGAAACTAACGTTCCCTAGCATTTGTGCTGATTAGTCACTGATAGAACTACTATTATAAATGTATATACAATTACCACTGATAATTACAGGTGCTCTTTAGTGCCAAATAGTATTAATTTTATTGACAGCAAAAGCAGTTTTAACTTATAAGCTGAAAGACATCAAGGTGTGTACTCCTAAAGCCCATCTGCAAATCCTCTGGAAATATACAAGTGAACTTATTGAGAAACAGAAATAGATTAATCTATGAACACATTCATTATCAAGGTCTACACTTAACCACTTGAACATGGTCTTAACGCAAAGCCTTGACCAGAATGAACACCGTCAAAAGGGAGACAAAACTTAGACAGAAAAGCACTTATGATTTGAATCTATACCTGCACTATAGTAGGATCACTCATGGTACATTGGCTTAAGATAGTGAAATGTGCCTCTAGAACAATATTTTCTTGTTTCAACCTCTCCATTCGTAGTTCCTTGGACTCAACTGTAGTGATTGCCTGCAGGGGAAGAACAGATTATTGCTGCAGTATCCTTTTTAGGACCAGGTACTTTTTTGGTTTCTCTTGAGAACTGATAATTAGAATACACCAGCCAATCATGACCTTTAGGAAATTAACTCTGCTTTGACCCCTATTATTTTGTGTATGGTCTTGCATTTTGTCCTAATTTTTGTATAAATGAAATAAAACAGGATCAATACTTAATGCTCTTTGGAACCGAAATACAACCTTGGCCAGAAATATTGCCTTAAATGCCAAAAATGTTGGTTTACTTAAAACATGAACTCATTAATTGACTATTATATTTATATTCAAAAGAACTTTGATAACCTATTAAACAAAAATTAGGAGATCACTGATCTAAACTGAAGCAATATTTGGTTACAGCACAGCTAGTTCTGTGATCCTAAATTCCAGAAAAATAGCTGTAAAATTAGCTATTTTTATAATAAAATCAGTAACAGCTTTAGCTATTGTTTGGCAGTGAATAGGCTCAGGACATTTCTGGCAGTTCAAAATTAGGCAACAGCAACAGAATGAACGTGTTTGACATATTTCTTAAGCTAGCTTTACAACCAAGATAGAGAATCAACTGAGTGACATAAACATTAATTAGCTAGATTGTTTTTGTCCTGTTTTTATGCTTGACCTTATCCAAGCAATTCTCCACGTTACTGGGCAGCTTCCCTTGTAGTTGCATTAGAATAGCAATTGCACTGAAGGTGCAGTCAGTCTGCTCTCTTGTTCCACGGCTCTCAACTGATTGAGATCAGGAAAGAAACAGGGTCTTCTGCAACAATTGACTTGCCTCTTAACACCCTCGGCCCTTCTACTTTCTACCCATGCAATCAGGAGCCTGATGAAATATTCATGCTTCATGAGTGCATGTCCAAAATCTCTGCACCATTCAGTCCTGATGCAGGAATTTGACCGAAAATGTTGATAATCAAGTTTCTTTCCTCACAGATGCTGCCTGTCCCGCTGCATTCCTCCATCACCTTGTTTGTTGTGCCAGGTTCCAGTATTTGCAATTTTGTGTTTCCAAAAAACTCTCAATAAGCTAAACTGTATTTAATGGATTCAATAGTTCCATTTAATATCAGAAATGTATAAAATGTTCTTTAGACATCCAAAAAATCAGAAGAATGCCCCAAAGAATGAGTGACAGTAAAAACATTAGAACCCCAAAGCTCCCTCTCCCACGCACAAGCAGCAAAGCAACAACCCTCCCCCTACCCACTTCAATAAATGGACAGAGAGGTGTCACCCTCTCAAAGCAAGAGGGAGGCTTAACAAAATGGCTTGTTGTTTTATGATGGTAAAGTCTGCCAAGTTGCTAATTGTAGAAACTTCTCCGACTCGAGAATCTGCAAACTCTCCCTCACCAATGAGAGATAGAGCGAGCACACGCAATTTACTGAGTACAGAGCCGACAGTCAATCCGCTTCATTTAGAACAAAGAAATCCACTTGACTGGCACCCCTTTGATTACCCCAAGAATTCATTCACTTTACCAATAGCATAACATGGCTACAATGTATACAACTTAGAAAATGGAATGTAGTCACTTCCCTAGGCTATTCAAAGAAACCTACGACCTCTACCACTAAGGAAGACAAGGATCAACTTTATTCATCATTTACATGTATTAGGAATTTGCTGTGGTGTGTGGCCACGACATGCAAATACTGTATTAAAATACTACAGTCTTCAGGTTTCCTTTCGGATCACATTTCATCCTGAATAGCAGCTGTCTCTTCAACACTGCTGGGTCTAAATCTTGGAACCCTTTCTGCAATAGTATTACACATATACCTCCACCATAAAGACCGCAGTAGTTTAAAGGTGGCTTACAGTCACTTTCAAATGCAACACAGATGGGCAATAATTGCTGGCCTTGTAGGTGCTGTCTCAATTAAAGTATCTAATTTTATCACCAATTTAAATTATTGCTTCTTCCAGTAAAGTACCTTTTAATGAAGCAATCTTAAAATTAAGAAATAAGGTCATTTTGTCTTCCATGAACTCTAATTTATTGTACCTTGTTCAAGAAGCTTACAACTTTGGTCTTTGTACTGCTCGACTCCAGACTCTGTGGGACTATTTCCTCATGGCAGGTCTCCTGAAAAAAATGCTTGTTACTCATTCTTCACCATTGCTGAAGGTTTAAAAACATGACAGAATATTACAAAATAAACCATACATTTGTTTATGATTTATAATTAGGCAATAAGTTATGAAAGAATTGGTTTTGTGGATTGACAGGGTTTAATTCTATTAAGCAATAGGGACCTCTTTGGTCCAAATCTTAAGTCACCTCTTTAATTCATTGTTTATTAGAAATAATTTTAAGATCTTTATTCACTTAGATCAAAGATGGACAATGGAATTGGTTCAAATTTCTAAATTCCTGTTGGCCAGGTACTTCCATTTTAGAAATAAAATTAATAATGAATTATTGACCTTTGTAATTTATAAAATGACTAGGCTCCTAGATTTTGACAGAATAATTTCAATAATAGGTGGGTTTCCTACCTACTCAACAGAAAATACGCTGAACTTTTTCAAAGATACAAAAAAAAATCCAATGATAAGCATAATATACACTAAGATAAGATAATACACTAAGATATTAACCCCGTAATAGAAGCTGAAATGTGTATTATATTCTTAATAAGTTTGCAAATTACCTTGTCAGGCTGCATGACTATATTGAATATTAATTATGAAAGTCTCAATTGTTACCTCGGCAAACTGTGTAAATCCTTGAAGTGCTTGCTGAAGAATTAGCCAAGTCTGATCAGCCAGAAGGAAAGCAAAGAGACAAGGTAGCTTTGGAAGGACCATACCCTGCAATGGAAATAAAACTTGTTCTAAGATCTTTCTTATTTAATACGTGAACATAATAAAAAGCCTTTTCCTGGAGAGAACTGGTTTATTCAATTAGACTTTCACTTCAAATCCAGACTGACACTGCAAATCCCACAATGCTCAATGCTTTTGATTTACTATGGAGAACTATAGGGCCTACTGAGGTTGCAAAATATGCCAGATACAAATATTTTGTTCATGCTGAACAGTAATCGTGAACTCCTGTAAGAAAGCTATGAAGGAAGTTTATACAAGTTCAATCTATGGATGGGAACTAAAGATCTGCCATTTGAACCAAGATGGTGCTTGTGGACAGCTAGGCTTCACAAGACAATGTGAGCAGTAAGGGCTGGAGGATGACATGGCTACAGAAATGTGGCTGGAGGAATGGTGAAGGCAGTGAACTCAAGAACACTGAGCACAACCTGGCCCAAAGGTATAGGTTTCATCCAGGGTGTCACCTAAGCCCAGTTCTGGTTGCAGTTGCCCTTGAACTGGGCAAAAAAAAGGTTATCTATTTTCTAGTAATTACATTTTTCATCCTGTGGAATCAAAATGGCATTAAAAGTTACAAATCAAATGATTTTTAATTATACAAACAACACATTGGAAGAAGTCAGCAGGCCAGGCAGCATCTATGGAAAAGAGTAAACAGTTGATGGTGTGGGCTGACACCTTCTTCAGGTCTGATGAATGATATGTTTTATTAAGATAATCGATTTTTTTTTTTCTTTGAAGAGTAGAGTAGAAGTGAAAGTACCTGAACATCTGGTGATATATCAATCTTTCCCAGTGATCCCAGAAAGTCCAATGCAGCAAGACGAACATGATCAGGAGGATTTAAAGGTAGAAGAAAACTGAGAAATAATACCACCTATTGCATAAATAAGATTAATTATTACATTAAGGAAATCATTCAGCAGTTTCTGCAGAACAGATCAGGAAACCAACAAATCCCATCTGCTTAAGACCAAGTGTTGCATCCATTTTCAATTATTCACTACAATCATTTCCTAATTGTATCAGTCTGTATTTTAAAGGAGAGCTTATGGAATGTTGTGGGTTTGCAGTGATCAACGTTTTTATTCAGCTAGCTAAATAGCAAGTTGACAATTTCTTTCCAATATTCACCTATCTTGATCTCATAAGAACTAGCTTCAGATTCTCTTTATCGCAAAAGGATCCCCTGCAGTCTGAACCAAGTAATCTCCAACACTCAATTTTATCACTATCGCCCTTCACCCACAAAAAATAAAACTAGGTCCTTCATTTGACTCCAAATACCCATTGGGCAACTAACCCAAATATTGGTTAGGTCACACTTGTGCTTGTTATGGTTACCGCACTATATGAAAGATGTGATTAAGCTACAGAATGTGCAGAAAAGATCCATGAGAATATTGAATATAATTTGAAGGTGTGAAGACCTTAAGTTATAAGGAGAAATTAGATAAGCTGTGTCTAGATTTCCTGGAGCATGGGAGGCTGAGGGGTGACATGATGGAGAATTTATAGCCAAATAGATAAAAAGCCATTGTCTGTTTCCAATGATAGTGGTGTCCAACACTTCAGGGCATGAGTTTAAGGTAAGAGAGAAGAAATTTAAATGGGATCTAAGCAGTAATCATTTTTACACAAAGAGTAGATGGTATCTGGAATGAGAAGGTGGAGACAGAAACAGTAACTACATCTGCACTGGTACTTGAAGGTGCAAGGTGTAGAGATACGGCCATATTGCAGGCAAGTGAGAGTAGTATAGAGGGTCTATTTTGAACAGCCTTGGGCCCATTATGTAGGAAAGGATTGGCTGACATTTGAGGGTTCAGAGGAGGTTCACAAGAATGATTCTGGGAATGAAAGGTTTATTGTATGAGGTGTGATTAATGGCTCTGGGCCTTGCTGGAATTTGTCAAGTCACTTTTATTGTCATTTCGACTATAACTGCTGGTACAGTACATAGTAAAAATGAGATGTTTTTCAGGATTATGGTGTTACATGACACAGTACAAAAACTAGACTGAACTATGTAAAAAACAACACCAAGAAAACTACACTAGACTACAGACCTACACAGGACTGTGTAAAGTGCACAAGAACAATGCAGGCATTACAATAAATACACAGTCCAGGCTCTGGGTATTGAGGAGTCTGATAGCTTGGGGAAAGAAACTGTTACATAGTCTGATTGTGAGAGCCCGAATGCTTCGAAGCCTTTTCTCAGATGGCAGGAGGGAGAAGAGATTGTATGCAGGGTGCATGGGGTCCTTCATAATGCTGTTTCCTTTGCGGATGCAGCATGTAGTGTAAATGACTGTGATGGTGGGAAGAGAGACCCCGATGATCTCAGCTGACCTCTCTATCCGTTGCAGGGTCTTGTGATCTGAGATGGTGCAATTTCCGAACCAGGCAGTGATGCAGCAGGTCAGGCAGCATCCGTGGAAATGAGCAGTCAATGTTTTGGGCTGAGACCCTTCGTCAAGACTGAAGAGGGAAGGGGCAGAGGCCCTATAAAGAAGGTGGGGGGAGGGTGGAAAGGAGAAGGCTGGTAGTTGCCAGGTAAAAAACCAATAAGAGAAAGGTCAAGGGGTGGGGATAGACAGGAACAGTGAAGAAGGAATGTAAGAGGAAAGTACTATGGGTAGTAGAAGGTAGAATCATGAGAGAGGTGATAGGCAGATGGAGGAGGAGGCAGAGTGAAACTGGGATGGGGAGGGAATTAGCAGAAGTTGGAGAATTCAATGTTCATGCCAAGGGTCTGGAGACTACCCAGATGGTATATGAGGTGTTGCTCATCCATCCTGAGTTTGGCCTCATCATGGCAGTAGAGGAGGCCATGTATGGATATATCTGAATGGGAATGTGAAGCAGAGTTGAAGTGGGTGGCAACTGGGAGATCCTGTCTATATATCCTAATCAATTTATGGCTGGACCTCAAGATCATTCCTACTTACAATTTCATAGAAAACTACATCAATAAAAATGCTGTGGCCCATTAAGAATCCTTGTAGCGACCTCAAATTTTTATTTTTAGTGTCCTGTGTCCCACAAACCAAAGTACCTAGCATCTCTTCAAATTCATTCTACCCAATTTCCTTGTTCCCCTTCATCTTTCAATAGCAGCATGTAGCCAGTAGCACAAGCTAAATTCTAAATTTCTAGCAATGAAGTTCACCCAAAATCAGCATTACCTCAGCAATCAATGTGTCACCTAAAACACAAATCAGGCTTGCGGTGAGAGAAAGGAGCAGGGTAACTGTCTGCTGAACACAAAACTGGCTCAACACCTGTATGAGCAACAGGAAAAACTGTTAAAATGAAAACAAATTATTAAGTATTATATAAACAGAAACTAGTAAACAAATTGAGCTGGCTTATAGCTAGCAGTTTCAAAGGGAACTGCTGGCTATTAGCCATTTGTATGTTAGGATCTCTTGGGCTTGAGCATCTGCATGGTCAAAAATGTCTGAGTGGTATATGTATGTGATGGCCTCCTCCATTCATTTGAATTAAATTAATGAAGTGTAGGGAAAAAATGCTTTATCTGTTTAACTTCACTTTAATGTTTTTAATTACTGGGTCGTGTTTAATGCTTTTCATTAAATTTAATATATTTTTTAAAACCCCAACTTACACATTGAAAAACTATTAGAATAGTTGCTTCTTACAAAACAGTGCACATTCCACCTCAACAGGTAGTTGTCTTACGGGGTCTCTGAAATGTTCAGACCAGGAAGATACTACAGGTACTATAGTACATTTGAGGGTGGCAAGTAGGGCAGTGTTAAAAGTATTTGTAGATTAAGTAGCAAGTGTGAGAGCAGAAGTTCATCTGGAAGATATGGAGCAGGCATATATTTCACTGAAGTTCCAGATGAGATCGGTGAAGCGCAATTGGGATATCTGTTTAAGCTTCACTTATTCTAGGTGATTAAAAACAATTGCTTGTATTTTGGATTATGTACTTGTAGCATTTTCAAAGGTTTAATTATGCAAGTATATTTGTAGCCAACATGATTAAAGCATTAAGACGCTCTCCCTAAATCATGGAAAGGATTCATATTGAAGCAGAGGGGTAGAATTCTGTGGTTGATGACAGTACTTGGCTATGATTGTTTCTACACTGTCCTGATCCCTTAATTGAAGTAATACGATGTTGTTTGTATAATAGCAATGCTTATAGGTTGAGTCTCAGGAACATTTTATTTATTTTTCTCACCTGTTCCACAGTGAGGAATGGCCATATCTGGCACACAGTTTCTGTGACTGCCAGCTGTAACTCTGAAGTCAAGCCTTCCCCGTTGGCATTACACACAGCCAACAAAGCAGCAAGGGCAACATTCTGATAAAAACAAAAATGCCTGTGAGGTATGAATTCTAAAACACTCAAAGGCAATGTTTTATTTAAAGAGTTACTATCAAATGATCATGCAACACAGAAACAGACTCCTAAGCCCACAGTAGCCATGCTGACCAGCAAACACCTATCCCATATTTCCATCAGCTCTTTCTTGCTCCTAATCCTACTGCCATCCTTTATAACTGAGATGATTTAAGTAGGACTTCAGTACATTGGAAAAAAACTGGAGCACCTGGAGAAAACCTGGAGTCACATAGAGAACATACAAACTCCGTACAGACAAGATTGAACCCAGGCATCTGGAGTTCTGATGCTGCAATGCTAATGGCATTATTTAGCATGGTTTTAATGAATTATTTTTTTAACACCAAGAATTATATGCCAGTTATGAAAGAAACAAAGAAAATGCAATACAGAAACAAGCAGGAATGTAGGGTGATAGTGGATTGTTCTTTACCATTGGTCATAATTTGGGGGATAATCAAAAATTTGTCTCAAATGATAATTTCAAATAAAATTCCTTTAGCCCCCTCCCACTGTGCTTAGTCACTCACAACAGAGAATTAGCAAAAGAACCTTGCCCCAAGACCTTTGGTCCCTTTTGCCTAGTCCACACTGTTTTGTTCCAAGTGATCCAAGACACAACTCTCCCAACAGAAAATATGGAAAACTGAAGTAAAGAAGGCCATTTTAACTCAATCAGCTGGCTGCACTCAAAAGGTATGACAGCTGGTTGCCTTAACACATCCTGAATACTTTTGAGTGTGAAAATATATATATACTGTGATTAAAAGTTAACACAAAGATTTAAAATAATAAAGATGCTCTATCCACCTTTCTCACAGCAGTCCGTTTTCCTCAAGGTAAAAATGGGATCTCAGGAATGGAAAGGCTACAGAAAGTGATAGATACAACCCAGTCCATCACAGGCAAAGTCCTCTGTACAACTGGGCACATTGACATGAGAAAGTAGTGTCCATCATCAGGAATCCCCACCATCCAGGCCATACCGTCTTCTCACTACTATCATCAGGCAGAAGGTACCGCAGCCTTTAGCCTCACATCACTAAGTTCTGGAACTGTTACTATCCTACAACCATTAAGCTCCTGTACTGGTGTGGACAATTTCAATCACCACAATTCTGATGTTATTCCATAACCTACAGGCTCACTTTCAAAGATTCTACTACCCATGTTCTCAGTATTATTTAATTTTTATTTTCACAATTTGTCTTCTTTTGCACATTGGTTGTTGGTCAGTCTTTATGTACAGTTTTTCATAAATTCTATTGTATTTCTTTACTTTCCTGTAAGTGCCTTCAAGAAAATGGATCACAGGGTAGTAAAAGGTAATATAAACATACTTTCATACTAAATTTACTTTGACTTTAACTTGGAAGGTTAAAGGAGAGGGTGTGGTACAAAATTGATGCTGTCAAGAGAACATATGATGGAATGGGTAGACTGCCAGGAGAGCATTCCAATATGTTCTTTCACCTTTGCCAAAATAATCATGATGGGGTGTGGCACTGCTGATCAGAGATAGTGTCACGGCTGCAGAAAAGGAGGAAGTCATGAAGGGATCGTCTACTGAGTCTCTGTGGGTGGAAGTCAGGAATAGGAAGGGGTCTATAACTCTACGGGTTTTTTTTTATATAGACCACCCAATAGTAACAGGGACATCGAGGTTCAGATAGGGAGGCAGATTCTAGAAAAGTGCAATAATAACAGGGTTGTTGTGGTGGGAGATTTTAATTTCCTCAATATTGATAGGCATCTCCCAGAGCAAAGGGTATAGATGGGGTGGAGTTTGTTAGGTATGTTCAGGAAGGTTTCCTGACACAATATGTAGATAAGCCTACAAGAGGAGAGGCTGTACTTGATCTGGTATTGGGAAATTAACCTGGTCAGGTGTCAGGTTTCCCAGTGGGAGAGCATTTTGGAGATAGTGATCACAATTCTATCTTCTTTACCATAGCATTGGATAGGAATAGGAAGAGGCAAGTTAGGAAAGTGTTTCGTTGCAGTAAGGGGAAATATGAAGTTCTCAGGCAGGAACTTGGAAGCATAAATTGGGAACAGATGTTCTCAGGGAAATGTACGGCAGAAATGTGACAAATGTCAGAGGATACTTACATGGTGTTCTGCACAGGTATGTTCCAATGAGACAGGGTAAGGATGGCAGGGTACAGGAACCATGGTGTACAAAGGCTGTTGAAAATCTTGGCAAGAAGAAAGCAAGCTTATGAAAGGTTCAACAAGCTAGGTAATGATAGAGATCTAGAAACTATAAGGCTAGCAGGAACGCACTTAAGAATGAAATTTGGAGAGCCAGAAGAAGCCATGAGAAAGCCTTGGTGAGCAGGATTAAGGAAAAGCCCAAGGCATTCTACAAGTATGTAAAGAGCAAGAGGATAAGATATGAGAAATAGGACCAATAATTGTGACAGCGGAAAAGTGTGTATGGAACCACAGGAGATAGCGGAGGTACTTAATGAATACTTTGCCTCAGTATTCACTATGAAAAAGGACCTTGGCGCTTGTAGAGATGACTTACAGTGGCAGACTGAAAAGCTTGAGCATATAGACATTAAGAAAGAGGATGTGCTAGAGCTTTTGGAAAGCATCAAGTTGGATAAGTCACTGGGACTGGATGAGATATACCCCAGGCTACTGTGGAAGGCAAGGGAGATTGCTGAGCATCAGGCAATGATCTTTGCTTCATCAGTGGGAAAGGGAGAGATTCTGGAGGATTGGAGGGTTGCAAATGTTGTTCCCTTATTCAAGAAAGGGAGTAGAGATAGCCCAGGAAATTGTAGACCAGTGAGTCTTACTTCAGTGGTTGGTAAGTTGATGGTGAAAATCCTGAAAAACAGGATTTATGAACATTTGGAGAGGCATAATACAATTAGGAATAGTCAGCATGGCTTTGTCAAAGGCAGGTCATGCCTTACGAGCCTGATTGAATTTTTTGAGGATGTGACTAAACACATTAATGAAGGAAGAGCAGTAGATGTAGTGTATATGGATTTCAGCAAGGCATTTGATAAGGTACCCCATGCAAGGCTTATTGAGAAAGTACGGAAACATGGGATCCAAGGGGACCTTGCTCAGTGGATCCAGAATTGACTTGCCCACAGAAGGGTAAGAGCAGTTGTAGATGGGTCATATTCTGCATGGAGGTGGGTGACCAGTGGTGTGCCTCAGGGATCTGTTCTGGGACCCCTTATCTTCGTGAATTTTATAAATGACCTGGATGAGAAATGTAAGAATGGATTGGTAAATTTGCTGATGACACAAAGTTGGGGGTGTTGTGGATAGTGTGGAGGGCTGTCAGAGGCTACAGCAGGACATCAATAGGGCTGAGAAGTAGCAGATGGAATTCAACCCAGCTAAGTGTGAGGTGGTTCATTTTGGTAGGCCAAATATGATGGTAGTTTTAATGGTAAGACTCTTGGCACTGTGGAGGATCAGAGGGATCTTGGGGTCCGAGTCCATAGGACACTCAAAGCTGCTGCGCAGGTTGACGGTGTGGTTAAGAAGGCATACAGTGCATTGGCGTTCATCAACCGTGGGATTGAATTCAAGAGCCAATAGGTAATGTTACAACTATTTAGGACCCTGGTCAGACCCCACAAGGAGTACTGTGTTCAGTTCTGGTCACCTCAGTACAGGAAGGAGGTGGATACTACATAAAGGGTGCAGAGGAGATTTGCCTGGATTGGGGAACATGCCTTTTGAGAATTGGTTGAGTGACCTTGCCCTTTTCTCCTTGGAGCGACAGAAGAAGTGACCTGATAGAGGTGCATAAGATGATGAGAGTTGATCATGTGGATAGTCAGTGGCTTCTTCCCAAGGCTGAAATGGCTAACGTGAGAGGGCACAGTTTTAAGGTGCCTGGAAGTAGGTACAGAGGGGATGTCGGGGTAAGTTTTTAGTTATGCAGAGAGTGGTGAGTGCATGGAATGAGCTGCTGGCAACAGTGGTGGAGGCAGATATGATTAGGTCTTTTAAGAGACTCCTGGATAGGTACATGGATCTTAGAAAAATAGAGGGCTATGGGTAATGCTAGGTAATTTCCAAAATAAGTACATGTTTGGCACAGCATTGTGGGCTGAAAGGCCTGTATTGTGCTGTAGGTTTTCTATGTTTCTATGATCTTGAAGAGCTGAAGAATGAATAACTGAATAATGAAATTTGTTTCCTTTTCATCTGCTTCTGTAAAAATTGGATATCATATCTTACCACTTGTTCCAGTTCACCCAAGGACTGTTTGCTGTTTTGCCATCTTTTGCACTGGTCAGTTGCTGTCCTGGTAACATCAGAAGTAACAGATTTTTGAAGCTCAGGAGTCAGAGCTTTAATATCAACTTGACGCCATAGCAATAAATTGCTTGCCTCTTTGGGAGTAAACCTTTTCACAAATATAACCTACAGGCAGCAAAATGAAGACAATAATTCAAAATGAAAATGCATTTCCACTACAACCTAAATGTTTCCTTCTGCAAACCCTTTGAGACGTTGCAAATGATGATAGTCATGGGTTATCAAGCCTCCATCACAGAGTCATCATTTCAAATTTAAGAGATGAAAGTAACATGGAAAAACATTAGAGTTTGAATGTACATTTTGACAAAAAATATAAAAATTCTTTTTATTAAATCTCCTCCTCCATACATCATACATTATATCTTTACAAATCCATTTGTTCTCCATTATAACTACTACTCATGGCAGAGTTTCCAGGGTGCCAATCAACTGTGATCATAACAACATCACAATTAAGCAATGTCTGCATATTTACAAGACTATGTAGGGCAAAAACAAAAAGAGTACAATACTTTTCTAGTGGAGTCCAGAAAAAGATGGAATAATCTTAATATCAGAATTGGGTCATTTATGAGTAAAACCAATTGGCACTTTTTCCTTTTAGCAATTGATGGAAATGTGTGATTAAAAACTCCAAAAATGTTGTGGATGCTAAGCAATTAAAATGTTGAGAGACAAGACCAGTAGTTTTTTTTTGTCAAGCAAGCATATCAAAAGAAAGGTCTCTATGCAGAGTTGACTGCGAGCTTGAAGATCTTGACCTCAGCACCATTGATGTAAACAGGAGCATGTGCATCACCCTGCTTCCTGAAGTCAATGACCAGGTCTTTTGCTTTGATGACATTGAGGAAAAGGTTGCTGTCATGACTCCATAGACTCTCCATCGCCTTCCTGTACTCTGACTCATCATTATTTATGATGCAGCCTACTACAGTGATGTAATCCACAAACCCGTAGATGGAATTAGAGCAAAATCTAGCCACGCAGTTGTGAATACATATGAAGTAAAGTAAGGGCCGGAGGGGCCATTTGGGGTGCCATAGTTGAGGATAATCTGGAAGTGTTATTACCTATCTTTTCAGATTGGAGTCTGTTTATCAGAAAGTCAAGAATTCAGTTGCAAAGGGAGGTGCTGACTTAGAAGTCTTTGTTCCTCAATAAATAGTGCTGATCAGCCTTGAATGTCTACTTGAGAATACAGCCTCAGAAAGGGTAAGACGAGGGAACATATACCAGTGCTCATAGATGGATCAGAAGTGGAAAGAGTGAGCAATTTCAAGTCCCTGGATGTCAAGTCGTCACTTTTTATTGTCATTTCGACCATAACTACTGGCACAGTACACAGTAAAAATGAGACAAAGTTTTTCAGGACCATGGTGCTGCATGAAACAGTACAATAATTACACTGAACTATGTGAAAACAACACAGAAAAAAATTACGCTAGACTACAGACATCCTTGGCCCAACATATCGATTCACCTACAAAGAAGGAATATAACCTACAAAGCAGCTATATTTCATTAGGAACTTGAGGAATTTTGGACGTCCCCAAAGACACTCACAAATTTCTACAGATGTACTGTGGAATATTCTAATTGGCTGCATCACCGGGGGGGGGGGGGGGGGGGGAGGCGTGGTTACTGCACAGGATCAAAGTGAGCTGCAGAGAGCTGTAAACTTAGCTCCAACATGGGCACTAGCCTCCATAGTATCCACATTTTCAAGGGGTAATGTTTCAAAAAGGCACCACCCATCATTAAGGACTCTTAACACCCAGGACATCCCCTATTCTCATTGCTACCATCAGAAAGGAGGTACAGGAGACTGAAGACATACACTCAATGATTCAGGGACAGCTTCTTCCCCTCTGCCATCAGATTTTTGAATGGACATTGAACCCATGAACACTACCTCACTACTGTTTTATTTCTATTTTAGCACTACTTTTTTTTATATATACACACACATACACTTAACTAATACACAGCTTTTTCTCTCTATTATTATGTATTGCATTGTACTGCTGCTGCAAAGACAATGAATTTCAAAATTTATGCCAGTGATATTAAATCTGATTCTGACTTCTAATAGAAAACTTGCAATAATACAACATTCTATATATTGCACTGGACAAATTCACACAAAAGTCCATGAGCCAAAACGGAATAAATTCATAAATGAAGCCATGCACCTGTGTACTTTGAATTGGCCATTATCCAGGGATTTTATATTGATATCATTATACAGAAAATGGACTACAGTTACTCATCCATTAAAACCATTGATGGCAATCACTCTTGCAGATGAAAGTGCCATAGAAAACATATGTAAATTGGGTCAATGTTTGCTGAGCACTTCCATTTAAAGAAATCCCGAACTTCCAGTCACCTGAATCTTTAATTCTTCACCTCTACTCTTTCGTCCCCTACACGTTCAAAAAAAAATCTAATGCAAACTCAAGAAATAAACTTACATCTCTGGGTACATTGAAATCTTCAAGACTTTCTTTCCCTCCTCAGATGTAATTGTGTCTCTTAGTTTCAATTATTTTTTTACAGATTTCCAAATGGTGTTTTGATTTAGAGTAACTGTTACTTGAGAATTTTGGTCCACCCCCTAACCTACAGCTTCCCTCTGGTGACAAAAGAGACTGCAGATGCTGGAAAAGCTTCACCTCTCCTCCCCTCTGCATCTCTGTAGAACAAAGGACCCTACAGAAACTCTTGGCAATTCTGGACAACGTTTCTCACCCTCTGCATGCCACCTTGGCTGAACAGAGGGGCACTTTTATTAACAGACAAAGACAACTGCGCTGCTCCAAGGAGCGCTATAACAATTACCTTCAGCCATTAGGCTCCATAATGAGTCAACCTATAGCCAAGGAAGTGGTGACCACCTCCTGTTTGACCGAGGTAACTTTTTAAAAAATTCTTTTTTACTTCTAATATTTGTATTTATGTGTACCTGTAATGTTATTGTGACACTGTAATTACCTTTGGGATCAATAAAGTATCTAACTTTCTATCTATCTTAATATGCTTGTTTTCTCTATTTTTTTCAGTGCAGGTAAGGATCCTTGGTGGCAGCTCTACTTCAGTGTTTAGAGATCTTATGAACTGATGACTGTCACTTCTAGTATTCAGATTATTCAAAACTTGCTTAGCTATATGAACGTTATCTTGATGCATCTGTCAAAGTTATTGCTTGATGTCAAACGGCAGTTTTGATTAAACTAATTATACCCTCCACTTTGCACAACACAACTAGTTTTGGAAAAAAGAGAGTAACAGAATATAAAAGGAATATAAAAGGATGGAATGCTGAGACATTTCAGAGACTGGTGAGGCTTTACTTGGAGTATTGTGAGCAATTTTGAGCCCTTTAACTAAGAAAGGATGTGCTGACATTGAAGAGGGCTCAAAGGAAGTTCACGAAAATGATTCCGAGAATGAAAGGCTTATCATGTGAGGAATATCTGATGACTCTGGACCTTTACTCGCTGCAATTTAGAAGAATGAAGGGGGATCTCACTGAAACCTATTGAATGTTGAAAAGTCTAGACAGAGTGTCAGTGGAGAGGGTGTTTTTTATAGTGGGGGAGTCTAGTATCAGAGGGCACAACCTCAGAATAGAGGGACATCTATTTAAAACGGAGATTAGGATGAATTTCTTTAGCCAGAAGGTGCTGAATCTGTGGAATTCACTGCCACAGGGAGCTGGGTGTATTTAAGACGGAGGTTGACAGATTCTTGATCAAGTTGGGGTGTGAAATGTTACAGGAAAAAGGCAAGAGAATGAGGTTGAGAGTGAAAAGTATCAACCATACTGAAATGGTGGAGCAGACTTGATGGGACAAGTAGCCTATTTCTGCCCCTACATCTTATGGACTCTGACAGAGTGAGAGTAGCAAGCTTAAAAGAGACAGAGCTTAAAAGAAGTTGGCCTTGGGACTTGCTTTTGAGTTTATAGGAATTTAAAAGAGGAAGGTTTGCTAATTGTTAGTTAATAGTTGATTGGCTTATTGGCTAATTAACAGCAAGGAATAACAAGGAGAGTGGCTATTGTGAGAGTGGCCAGAGTAGAGTGGAGAGCTGAAGCTCAAGAAGCTTCTGTGTGAAGAGGCTAAGTAACTGGCCCAACTGTTGGGAATGGGAAGGATCTGTAAAAAGGCTTTGGTGATGAGGCACTGGCAAGGTTTTATTTTGCTGTTGATCTTCAGTGTCAGCTGGGGACCAACAGCCTTGCAGGGAAATTTGCTAGTGCTACACAGGAGGGCTTAAACTAGATTGTCGGGGGAGCGGAACTCTGAGCTGGAGCAAGTCATGGGAGAAACCAGAAGCCAGCAAAAGCAACTTCAGTAATCAAGATAGCCAGGGCCACACGGTCTGATTAGTAGTAGTCTGGATAGCTTTGTGCTTTGGAAACCATGCTTGATGAACTTTCAGAGTTGTGTGGCCTTTGTTTTTTGAAATAACTAAAAAGGTAGATGAGGGTAGGGTAATGGATTTTAGCAAGGCTTTCAACAAGGTAGGTTGACCCGGAAGGTTAGATTCCATGGAATCCAGAGAAAGCTAACCCTGGCTTGGAGGTAGGTTGCAGAAAGGTGGTAGCTGAAGGTCATTTCTCAGAATGGAGGTCAGTGACTAATGGTATGGCATAGGAGTTGGAGTTGGGATACTTGTTTTTAATACGTATACAAATGACTTGGATGCAAGTACACAAGGCTTGATCAGTAAATTTGCCGACGACACAAGATTAGGAGGTATTGATGGTGAAGACTATTGTACAGGAGGCTTTTATCAGTGAGGAAAGAGGGCTGGGGAATAGCAAATGGATTTCAATACAAGGAAATGTGAGATGAAGCAGTTTGTAAAGTCAAACCAGTGCAGGATTTATACTATGAATGAGAGGGCACTAGGAACAAAAGAACCTAGGAGTACTAGTGCACTGTTCATTGAGAGTGGTATCACAAGGTTGACAGGGTGGTCAAAAGCACATTTAGCATGCTGGCCTTCATCTGTCAGGGGGCTGAGTATAGGAGCCTGGACATTTTGCAGTTACCTAAGTTGTTGAAGCTGTACTTGGAGGACTGTTTTAGTTGAACTGTTATAGAAAGATGTGGTTAACGTGAAAAGAGTGCGGAACAGATTTGAGGATGTTGCATGGACTAGAGGAGATGAGTTGTAGAGTGAGGTTGGCTAAGCTAGGTTTTTATTCCTTGGAACATAAGAAAATAAGGAGTGACTTTTAGAGCTGTATAAAATTAAGGGCATAGGTAAGGTGAATGGTAGCAGTCTCATCACCAGGGTAGGGAGTCCGGAAAGAGGGAGGACAGATATGGGTAAGAGGGAAAGAATTAAAAGGGATATGAAGGCCAATATTTTCACACAGGGAGGTGAGTATAAGGAATGAGCTTCCCGAGGAAGTGGTTGAAGTGATTACAATAATATTATTTAAGAAGCACGGGGGGGGGGGGGGTGCGGTTGGTGGAGTATGGACTGAACGCAGGAAATTTGGGACTAGATGGATGGGCACTGTGGTCGGCAAGGACTCATTGGGCTGAAGAGACTGGACCTGTCCTGTATTGCTTTGACTCCAATGATCTAGTAGTATATGACCCATGCCAAGACAAAGGCAAATTATCCAGGATCTGAAACTACATCACTGAAGAACTCTTCCAGAGCTTCATTAATGAAATGCTGTCTCCTGAAATGGCAATGTGATAGGTCTCAAATGTCTTTGGGTCTATACATTTTGATGTATGGGTAATGAGAGAATAGACTGAGTCTTTATGGTACTGGGTAATTAACCTGGCTTTACTTCACCACCCCTTCTACTCTTGTTCTATGTGTATTATCCAAACTGGATTTCCAATCATGAGGCCAATCCTGCAGCTTTCATTTATTATCTTAGTGACTCTCTTTCATTACAGCACATTCCAAGATACTGTAGAATGTAAAACAGAACAGCAAACTTCCTTATGACCATAATGTCAAAGTGGTCAGATGTTCCTACAATCTCAGTGCAGCAGAGACTTCAAATTCACTACAGCCAAGTACCACCAGTTTGATAACCAGGTAACATTTTAAATAACAGAAGGTGAAAAGGCAGCTAATTATATTGCAATATTATTCCCTGATCACAAAGAACTTGTCAATTAGGATATGTAATTTTTTTTTTCCTTCTGTAAAATGTAACACTTCTCTTGCTGGACTATTTCCAAATTAAAATCCTGGCATATGCTAAAACTGTTACAAACCTTGGTAGGATATTTGTATTCTCCTTAAAATTAACTATTTTAAATTCAGCGTTCGAACAGTATTGCAATTTTTGTGCTGACAATAAAAATGTACAAACTTGGTAATGCTACAGTGCTGAAAACATGAAATCTACATGGATTTTCAGTGGTCATTCAGAGTCATCTTTCAAGTATTAACCATACTCTGCTAGGACATTTGCTTGATGCTAAAAGCAATCCCTTCTCTCTTACTAGTTACCTTATTACCCAATCTGTGGATTGGATTGCCATAGTTAGTATGACGACGGTTCAAAGCTCATGTTTATTTTCAGTTTAAAGTGCCACTAAAAATCAATGAAGGCTGTCACCTTTGCTCAAACTGCTCAACTCCTGGAGTTTATTTAAGTAAAACATCTGAAAGACTAACCTGATGCTCTGCTGCCATAAGGAAAAGCAAACGTCGCAGGAGTAAAGATAAATGGGACAGTTGGTAACAATCTCCACAACAAGACTTCACCTGAAAATTAAGATACAACATTAATAAATCAAAAATGACTCTTCAAAAGTGATACAATTTTTCAATACCAATTAATACTTGGCTGAAACCCAAAACATAAATAGCAATCCAATATTGATTAATGAAAGCCATTAAAACTTCTTCAAATTCCCCTCTTAGTGGGAATGGCTCCATGGCATATACAGTATACAATATTTCTGAGAGAGTGTGAATAGGTCTTTAATCATAGATGAGATCTTTAAATAACTCCATACAAAGAAACCAGTTGGCATCGATTTCAAAGGCAATGAATGATGTTGGTTGAAAAGTGGACATGGATGACAAGAAATATGGTAGTTATTTCCTCACAGGACTGATCCAGTGAAAAAGCTCAAATTTATTTGCCTCTTGATTATTGAATAAATCAACAATAATGTTAGCTAATTGTTATAAACAACTGCAATTAATCTATAACAAACACAGGTGTCCCCCGCACCTGTTTGCTTCACACCACTTCACTTTTACGAAAGACCTACATTAGTACATGTTTTGGCTAACCAAAAGAAATCCGAAGAGGATTTTCACTTTTATGAAAAAAGGCGCCTGCTTTAAACTTGTGTTTACCCTGAGACATGAAGCCTTGCGTGGTCAGGTGTGTGCGCATGCATGTATGTGCCAGTTTTTTCCTCTACAAATCAGTTTTTGGCTAAATCTTCCCAATTCTGTTAAGTGTAACTACCTCGTACATACATTATTTCTACTTTATATAGAAAAGACGCCCGCTTTAAACTTGTGTTTACCTCGAGAAAGACTACGATGACTGTGAAGCCTTGCGCGGGCAGGTGTGTGCACATGCATGTACGTGCCTTTTTTTTTAGGTTTTATGTGCTATTTGGTATGATTTGGTAAACTATTTTTAGGCTCTGGAAACTCTCAAAAAATTTTTCCATATAAATTAATGGTAATTGCTTCTTCGCTTTACGGCATTTCAGCTTACGAAAGGTTTCATAGGAACGCTCTACTTTTGGATAGTGGGGGAAACCTGCATATGAATCCTAAGATACTTGTTTCGGAAGAAAATTTAAGCTGTGATTTACTGCAATTAATACTTTGCATTTGCATGATTTCTCTGGGATATTTATTCAAAAGATTTACCATATTCTCAAAGTAGTTCTACAGATTTGTTTACTTAAATCTGTACTTCAAGATTTTTTTGTTTTAAATCTTGTAGAGTAAATGACAGTGTGGTCCAGTTGACCAAATGGTTTGACACTAAATTGTAATCTACACGTTTTCAGGAAATTCCTGAGAAACAGACAAATTCAACAAATTAAGGCTTTATAAAAATGAAAATCTGTCAGCATTTCAGGCTATAGTCAGAAAATTGCATATTTGTAAAATGGACTTTATTGAAATAAAGAATGCCCTTTAATGTGACTAGTATAAAAGTAAAATATCACACATGCTGGAAATTGAAAAAATAAAAATGAAAAAAAACATTCAAGGCAACAGCGGAAGAGAGAGAATTGAAATCATAGGAATTAAATTCCTACAATCGGAAGAAGATATGACATACTTCAAGTGGGTACTACTGTGTCTAAATGGGTGCCTTTAAGTTTTTATGCAACTCTCTCTTAGCCCTTATGCAATATAGCTATCTCAAAACCTCATTTGGTTTAAGTTGCCAGGCAATTACCAGGAGACCGACTAGCCTAAGTGGAGGATCACTCACATGGACTGTTCATACCATCTCAATCAAATAAAGGTATGCTAATATGTACAATTAAAATCTATCCTGGATACAGTCAATCTGAATCTGACTGAAGCATTTATAATTTTCTTTACCCAATCATTGTCTTAAGTATGAGAATGTTACACATACTGTTAATCTGTTCAAAGATAAAATGTAAAATGATGATTAACAACAGTGGAAAGATTCAACAACACTAAACCGACCACTAACCTGGACAAGGTACTGAATAAAAGGTGATTCAGCAAGCCCAATCCCCATTATTCTATCATACTTAACATTCAACCTGATCAAATCTAACATAGTCAGACTTTATACCCAAGTAATATTTTTACTGAGCAGAATTGTGAACTTCTTCTACCTTTGAGTCCAAAGCAGCATCATTTATTTAAGATATATAAATCCGCAGAATTTTCAGAAAATCAAAATAGAAACAAATTTTGACCACTAACTGTATTTATGGTTTTTAGGAGTGGAGGAAATCTGAAGGAAATGAAAACAAATTTTGAAATATTTTAATGTTTCATGCATAAAATAGCAATTCCCCAATTTTTCCATTCACCATTTCAATATTTCAATCAAATAAACAAAAATGAGGCAGTTTGATTTTTTTTGGTTCTGGGCATTGCTAGCAAGTATAGCATTTATTGTCCATTTGTAAATGCTCTCTAGAAGAAGCTGGTGAGTCACCTTCTGAGTTGCTGCTGGTCTTCTGGTAAAGGTTCTGAATAATAGGCTAAGTGTCATTAGGAAGGGTGTTTTATTAGGAAGCCAGTGATATTTTCCAAGTCAGGTAGGTGTGCAACTGGGGGTAGAACCTGCAGGTGGTGGTATCTGCTGCCCTTATCCTTCTTGTGGTGGAGATCCCTCATTTTGAAGGTGCTATTGGGGTAACCTAAGCAAGTTGCAGGGCTGCATTTTGTAGATGATATGCACTGCTTCTACTGTGACACCAGTGATAGAATGTTTAGAGTGGTGGATGGAGTTCCACTAAAGCGTTCTGCTTTAGTCTGAAGGTTGTCCAGATCTCACTGCATCATTTACTAGAGATTTGAGAAAGAAATTCAGTGAAAATCCCAACTCAGTTGTAAAATACATTTTGCAAACTGCACACCAAGTCACATCACTTCACACAATATCTTAAAATGGTTTTGTTTGCTTACCAGGTCAGCCACGAGGGAGACGTGATGAGCACAAAGATTTGCACTTCCATACCTGTAAGTGAAAAGATATTACAGACTAGGAATCTACCACTAACAAAAACTGTTCCAATTCTTTAATTTTTCCAACAAGTTCCATGTCCTATGACAGTTAAATAGAACTACCTAACCTTTACTTAATGCTCTGAGAACTCAAATTTATTACAGTATGTCTAGAAGAATTTTTTTAATATGTTAAAAGGAGTAGATTGAAAGGATTTGTGTAAATTACCAATCTGGTTATAATTTCATTTCCAATACCTACCGTGCAAGAAAGCACCAAGTATCTGAAGCCAACAAAGCAGTTAGTATATGAGGACCAAGTACGCCATCTAATAAAGAGCATTCCTAAAACAAAAATAAATTAGTAGTGTACCAACTTCTGTTTTAAAAATAACTTTAAGTAATGGAAATTTATAGCAATCTCAGAGTATCCTAATGTACTTTACATCCAAAAATGTACTTTAAGTACAGTTACTCTCATAATTGCAACTAATGCAACTACACATGAGTCTCAAGCAGAGCAGTCAAAATAATGACCAAACGCTTTTTTTGTGAGGTTGGTTGAGGTATGAATATTGGTCAGGAAGTTTTCACATTTGTTTCCTTTAAACCGTGCCACGAGGTCTTTTATGCTTGCACCCCAAGGGTATATGGGACTTTTTTTTTTATCCCCACGCTGCATCGGACAAAAAGTACTTCTGTCTAACAGGTCAACCTCCTTCCACGTAGTTAAATGTCATTCTAGAATACATGTTCGATTTTGTAGAGTATGAAACTTTTTTATTTAAGGATAATGGTGTTAGGTGTGAACTAAGGCATTCAATTAAACCAAAGTACTGAGGAATAGAGCTTGAAATCATGGCTGCGATCTGTCAATGAATGGATGATCACAAATGTAAATGTATATTATACTCCACATTCAGTTCAAGTGCACCCTCTCAAAGCAAAATGATGCAATAAAACATGCCATTTAAAATAAAGGAAAAATGTTGAAAGATGCGCCAGGACAAACATGTTTTTAGTAAAATTGTGCCAGTGTAATGTTTACTCGTCAGCTTGGACAAGTGACTCGGCATTACGTGACATCAAAAATTGTGACCCTAGACCAGGGGTTCCCAACCTGTTTTATGCCATGGACGCCTCTTAGGACAAATAGAGATAACATTCAAAATGACTTCAATAAATATTAAAAAACATTCAAAACAAATCCGGAATGCAAAATAATTTTCTGATTACAATGCTTTAACAATGACACAAAATTAAAACAATTAAGTACATTTAAACCAAATGAATGGTCAAGCAATTAAGAGTTATGTGGGACTGGCATCGAAGAGGAGCAGAGGCCAGTATAACCAGCAAATCTATAATAAATAGTGGGGCAGACTTGGGTGGGGGGAGGGTCTGGTGACTGAGGACAGCATAAAGTTGGTCACTAGCAAAAGCGATAGAGTGAAGGATATTACTGATAATTAAAGCCTTCAGCTACAATGGTTTAAATCACCTGCAAATGAATGGACAGATCTGACAGGTGTGCAAACACGTAAGCAGAAAATCTGTCCCATTAAGTTACCGGTCCTTCCCAAGTAATAAACACTCGACTTATGGACAGCAAGTACAAATGAACCAGCATTTGCGAGATCATTGGGATGGATGGGGACAGAGTTCCTGGCCCTTTGCCAGGTAGTAACAGGGCATTTTTACACCACCTCCCAAGCCACAACAATTGGGGACTTGTTGAGCCAAACAGAGCTGACAATCACCCTTCCTGTGCCTGCTCACTCTTTCATCACAGCTATTTCTGCAATCCACTCCCACACCCAGTTTTTGTTCATTTCTGACTTACAGACAGTTTAATTTCTGAACAGTTCTCAGGAATGGAAATCTGTCATAAATTATTGATTCGTATTTTTAAGGATTTAAGAATTATAGGCAAGAGGAGCTTTGTTACTCATTCCAAGCTGCCTTTAAGATGGTGGCAGCAAGTCACCCTCTCAACTTCAATTATAAAGACAGTTGTACCTTGAACTGCTAAGTAAGTGTCTTACTAGTGTTATGAATGCACCACAGCTCTAAGGGGCCGAAGGGGAGGGGGAGCCCCCTCCTTTGTGAGAATCGCAAGAGCATTATTGGGTTGTGTCAGAGGACCCAGGAAATGAGAGAGAGAGACCTGGCCATTGTCTCCTGGAGACCACGTTTGTGGATTGGGGACTATGCTACGTGCAAGCCCTCGGGCAAAGTGGGCTGGTTGAGAGAGGGATTGCATCATCCCAACCTGATTGACATCTGAGACCCCGTGAGGAAGTATAAAAGAGGGTCGGGGGAACAACCCCTTTCAGACGCACCAGAAGAAATGCTAACGATCCCATAGTAGCGGGAAGCCATTTGAAGGAAGCCACGTGCGTTCGGTTCCCTTTGCCTGGGAGCCGGTGGCGGGTACCACAGAAACAATTTTCTTGAACTAACAACGGGGAACCAACTTTCCCGATTCAATGGATTTGCTTCATAAAAGACCCGGGCAAGTTTCTTTTCTCACAAATCTCTCTCTCTCCAACAAGTGAAAACCCAGCGGTCCCCAAAGGCTGAAGCCTGCAGGAACTAAGTGACGTATATTTCCATCGGACAATATATTATCCCCTAGACAAATGATTGTGCTATTTCTTATTGATGGTTATTATTATACCCACTCTTTAGATTGAGTATTGACAACGTATATTATCTGAATGTCTGTATTAATTTTATTTTTGTGCCCCTTTATAAATAAAGACTTTTTAAAATAGTACCATCAGACTTCAACAGACCTCTCTATCGTTGCTGGTAAGTGACCCAGTTACGGGGTACGTAACACTAGAACATGAAAGACTGCATTTTAAATTCTAAAGATTTGGAGTCACAATGGTCCAGAACAGGTAAGGTGGCAGATTTCCCCTCCTGATAGACATTCCTAAACATATAGCTGGTTCACTAAAATTTACTAAAGTTGTGATCATCATTATTAAACTTACTTTTAAAAACAAAATTAATTCAGGATTTTTAAACAGAGATTAAAATTCCACAGCTGCCATTGGGATTTGAATTACATCCATGCAAATGTTGTGCATCCTTTAGAAGTTACAATAATATCACTGTATCAACAACATTTTTTATGCAGGGATAAGAAACAAGAAAAAAAACTGTATCAAATAAAAATGATTGAACTCAATAAACTCTGAAAATTTTCATTTGTCTCAGAACTAATATGAGTTTTCAAGAAAAATACTATGGACACTTAAGATACATTTTAAAGAAATGTTGATGCGAGTGTTAATTTTAATTATCACTATTCTCTGATAAACTTTGTAAAATATAGTACCTGCATCATAAATTAGCAATAAATCAATCGAACATGAACATTCATGTTCATTCATGGCTTTCAAGACAATTTCAATTATATCAATTTTGTTGGAGGGACAAAATGCAAGGAAAGAAAGCTCCTTTTCAAAACAGTTCGAAGACTGGAACATGCATTTTAAGTAAAAACTTACTCACCAGCTCTGGAAAATAAGAAGATGGAATGGATGTGATAAAAGAGCATAAGTGAGTGCATACATATTCATACAAACTGACACGTTGTTGAGCTTGCCCCTTACTCATCACACCTGGCAGCTGGACTGGCAAAGAAAGCTCTGCATAACACCTCTGTAAGTTACGAAACAGTGCATGCAACAGAGGTAAACTGAAATCAAAGGTAAAGATAGAGATTAGGTTCTAATAATATCTTCTCTAGAGAACACTTCTAATCCTTAACTTGTCCATTACATATTATGTTAGTATATTGCTGCTGAAAACATTTATTAATATTAATATTAATATTATTAATATTGCTCAAAGTCATGTAATTCTCACAGAAGAGTACAATACTAAAATCGTTTCATATTCAGTTAATTACAGTTCTGGAATTACTGTTGTCTAA
Source organism: Hypanus sabinus (assembly GCF_030144855.1). Lineage (NCBI taxonomy): Eukaryota > Metazoa > Chordata > Chondrichthyes > Myliobatiformes > Dasyatidae > Hypanus > Hypanus sabinus. Next base: position 60,027,121 of record NC_082716.1, on the reverse strand, counting down.
TTGTCTAATTACAGTCAGGAACTATGGAGCATTAGTAGTGGAAAAATGGGAATTCTGAGATACAAGATTAATTTGTGTTTAGAAAGACAGGGACTGAATAGGGATAACTAGCCTAACTTTATTTGTGGGAAATCACATCTCAAAACTTAATGAATTATAAGAAAAGGTGACTAAGAGGACAGATGAGGGCAGGGTGGTAGATGTTGTCTAAATGGACTTTAACAAGGCCTTTGACAAAACTGCAAGATTACAACACATGGAATCTAGGGTGAGATAGCCAATTGAATACAAAACTACCTTGGTGGTAGGAGGCAGAGTATGGTGGTGGAAAATAGTTTTTAGATGTGACCAGAAGTGTGCCACAGGGAACAGTGCTAGTTCCACCAATCTTTGCCATAAATAAGATTTGGATGAGAATGCAGGTGGCATCATTAGTAAGTTTACAGCCAACATCAAAATTGTAGTAAGTGGACTGTGAGGAGTGTTTTCTCACATTATAATGGGATATTAATCAACTCAGGGAAAAGGAACGGCAGATGGAATTTAACTTAGATAAACATTTTGAGAAGTTAAGCTCGAGCAGGACAAACACAGTAAGTGGCAGGGCCATCAGGAGTACTTGCTGAACAGAGCGACGTATGGGTACAAATACATAGTTCCCCGAAAGTGGTGACAGAGGTACTGACACACTTGTCTTCAGCAGATGGGGATGGGACATTGATACAGTAAAATAAAATGTTGGTTAGACCGCAGATGGATTGTTGTGTGCATTTCTGGTTGCCACACTATAGGAAATGTATGATTAAGACAAGATTCAAAGAGATGTTGTGGAGACTGAGGTTTTTTGTTATAGGATGGGATTGGATTAGATGCCACTGTTTTCCCTGAAGCAAATGAGGCTGAGAGGGAATCATGTGGAGCAGAGTAGATAGCTACAGTCCTTCTCCAACTTGAGAGGGCAAATATTTAAATGGGATCTGAGGGGCAACATTTTCCCCCCACACAGAAGGAAGTGGGTATAAGAAACAAGCTGCCAGAGGAAGTGGTAGATGCTGGTACAATTACAATGTTTGGACAGATACATGGATAAGAGAGGGTTAGATGGATATAGGTCAAATGAAGGCAAATGGTATAAGCCCAGGCTGGCATCTTGGCCTACATGAAGGAGTTGTGCCAGTGGGCCTGTTTCCCTGCTGTAATTCTTAATGACTCTAAGAAAATGCTCACCAATATCATTCTAATTAGCACTGTTGACTGCATGTCAGTAGCCTTCCTTTACTGGAAATGTCTAAGCTCAGAAGAGGTCACCAACTAATCAATGGCCAGTCAATTTTACAGTTAATAGGTTTTTCGTTCAGCAGCATGACTTCAATTCAGGATGAAATCTTAAATATTAGCAAACAAAGCAGATGTTGTGAAAATCAAAGATATATTAGCTAGCACATCATATATAATTAAATATCATCTGCATTCCCTGCAATATCATGTGCATTGACACATTCGTCCACTGAGTTAAAGTACGTTCAGTCCACTAAAGAAACTATACAACAGCGAATATTTTGTTCAATGTATGTATTAATGAAGCATTATACAAAGGTATGCAGATGCTCTTTATGATTGCCTGCATTTCTTAATACAACTAAACTGCCAGCTTTGGTTCTGTTTTCTATTATTGGTAGAGTAGCAGACCTCACCTTGGCTTTTCATCTGAAAACTGACCAGAACACCAGAGGCTTTGAACTTCCTCAGACTGCGAAGGAAGCTTGTCCATGATGTTAATCAATAGTAAACATTGTGGAAAGACCAGCTCAGAACAGGAATCTTAACATGAAAGAAAGCACACACTTAGCAAAATATCATTACCAAAATAATAAGTGGCTTAAGCAAATTCAACAGGCCTTAACACAAAATTATGCTGTTTTCCCAGTACCTGTGCCAGCTTGACATAGTGAAACTGCAGTAGACCCACTGATCTCAAAAGGGAAGAAACATGGCAGACAGAGGACAATATCCATTTTATTTGACATAAAATTAATTTAAATGTAATTGTTTTTAATTACTTCTTACTTTTCTAATCTCTTAAAAATAATTTGACATATAGATAGCAGTTACTCTTAATGACAACTTTTATAGTTGTGGGTAAGGCCTCATCTGCTAGTCTGGCAATCCAGAGATGCCAAGACGATTAGATATGCTCAGAGGCTTTGTGCTATCCTTTGAGCCATGCAAATCAGCTGGAGGCAGATTACCTATGGAAGACTGAGCTCAAAGACGGTTAACAGAAGATCTGGCCCGTTATATTAATTGTGTCACTTGAAGTACATACTACAATCAAAATGCATAGTGACAACAAAGTAAAATGTTTTCAGTTTATAGATTAATGAAATACAACAGACAAATGGCACAAATGATGGAACCCACTGTTACTGCACAACTGTCAGGACTTTCACTACCTGCTTCTCATCCATACTAAGGTAACTGACTCCACAAAATCAGAAAACCCAATGACCGTAAACTCTAAACAAAGACTCAAAAAATGAAAATGAACCATTAATTTTCTATTTAAATAAATCAAGGACTTCAGAATTTGTCAAATTTGAATGCCTCTTGCAATTTATTATGTACATTTTAAAAATCATAGTGTTTGAAAGCATCTGTACCGTCAGGAAGGAGGTACAGAAGCCTGAAAGCACACACACAGCAATTCAGGAACAGCCTCTTCCCCTCTGCCAGTCGATTTCTGAATGGACATTAAACCTATGAACACTACTTCACTATTTTATTTTTATTTGTTTTTTTTGCACTACTTATTTTACTATCTAAAAGATATATATACGCTTAATGTATTTCATTGTACTGCTGACGTAAAGTTACCAAATTTCACGACATGCCAGCGATATTAAACCTGATTTTGATGGGCTCGGGGCCAAGACCAATTACTCTGAAAAATACAAATAAGCTGTATAGCTGATTTGTATTATCTCAGAAAATTACCTTTTCCCTATCCTCATTGATAGGTGTTGATATGTTTCAATAATATTTTCATCAACAGCTCTTGTTTTCCAACTGTGATGGAGGCTTCTCTTCATTAAAGGGAAAGTTGTTTTGCAAATCATATACATTTCTATTGGCCAAGTTTAAATGACAACTGTAAAATGCTGATTCAGCTCAGTATTTAGCCTAACCCAGACTATTTATTTGAAAGAGATTAAATCCGTGCTAGACCAAAGCTCTTTGGACTCACCTAGATTATCTAGTAACACTCTCTCCACAAAGGGCCTGCAGGACATCAGCTGCAAGACAAGAGCATCCAGTGCAACTGGAACAACGCAGGCAATCTGGTCATAAGATCCACTGGGCAAAATAGGTGCATATAAACTTGGAGGTAATTTACTGCAGAAAAAAATTGCTAAATTATTACAATACAAATTAGTTACCACATTTCTAATTTTGTATTTTCACTTTTCTTTTATTTAAAAGTTATTTTCTTGCATTCTCACAGCTCCAGTCCACAAACAAGTGTTGTAAAAAGGTTTGTTCCCAGATTATTTTAGTTCAACGAAACTACTACTGGAAAATGTACAAAAGATCGCCGGAAAAATTTTTGTGTTTTCTTTCAGATGTCTAGTATCGGCAACTTAAAACAAAGAGAAGCACCAGAATGAAATACCAGAGTTCCTGGTATTATAACATTTATTATAATAACATTAATTATTATTTATACAATGCAACTGTATGCAAAGAAAGATTATGTGAAGATTCAGTTCCATTTCCTTCCTACATTCAATAAACATGCATCTGCACTGCCAACATACATCACAGTAAAAGGAAGAGAGGAAACAAAGATCTACTGCAAGGGGAAAGCATTGTTAATGGCATGACTCTAAACAGCACTGATGTAAGGGAGATTCTGGGATCCAAATCCATACTTCCCTATAAGTGGCCACACAAATAGTGGTAAAGAAGGCAATTGGCAAACTTGCCTTCATTGCTAGGGAGCTAGAGTATAAAAGTCAGGAGGTCAAGTTACAGTTATATAAAATTTTGGTTAGGCCACACTGGGCATATAACATGCAGATCTGGTTACCCCGTCACAGGAATGAAGTGGAGGCTTTGCAAAGGGATCAGAAGAAGTTTACCAGAATGCTGTCTAGACAGTATAAAGAGATTAGACAAATGTGGCTTATTTTCTCCAGAGCATCAGAAGCCAAGAGGAGGCCTGACAATAATTTATAAAATTGGGAGAGGTTCAGATAGGGTACAGAACCAGAATCTTTATCCTAGAGTAGAAATATTGAAGACAAGTAGGATTACCTTTAAGGTAAGAGGGGCAAGTATCTTTTTTCAATAGAGTGGCAGATGCCTGGAATTCACAGCCAGCAGAGGCAAGGGAAGCAGATGCAACAGTAGCATTCAAGATGCTTTCAGATAGGCATATGAATATGCAAGGAATGAGGGGTACGGATCATGTGCTGGCAGAAGATTTTAATTTAATTTTTGTATCATGCTTGGTACAGTCATCATTGGCTGAAGGGCTAATCCTATGTTGTAATGTTTTAAGTTGTTCTATGATCTAACTGAGTAAATAAATTAAAACAATCTATCCCATTCCATATTCAAACAAATCACTCTCAGAAGCAAGACAATTGTATTAGCTAATTAACATAAATTACAATTTATAGTTATTATAAAGTTAGATAAAATGAATTTTTCATATTTTGGTTTGCTGCTGCTCAATATGCAGTCTTACCTGTACATCTGAAGATAAAGGTGGTGTAATAAGCGACAAGATGTTGAGAGGAAATCATTAAATTCCTAATTTTAAGAATAAATCAGAAATCGGAATAAGATTTGTGCCATTTTCATAATATAAACAAAAACATGAGCTAGAGTTGGTTTAACAGAACAGATGATATATGTTTTAGCTTAACTACTATGCAAACAACTTGTTTACATAAAGATTGATTAAAACTGTTAAATACAAATATGATTTTTAGTTAATAGTTTTCTGAGAGAGATATTGGTAATTCTGAATATAACTGCAGAAAATACCAAACAGCACTAGTTACAGGATATCATCATAAATGACTTGTTATTAAAGGTATGTGCTGTTGTTACATAAGACTGAGCTAAACCCAATGCAACAGGAATATTATCTGTTTCTGGCAAAAGGCAGAGAATGAAGACAGTATAATCTTCAGCAATAATGTCCTGCAGCTTTCAAATACAATGCCACCAAAGGCTTTATGAAGAGGAATGGGAGAGAATGGAGGGTGTAGAGTCCCCTCAATAAAACTTGTTGTATAAGTCAAGCCCCTAGCAACGCCACCTTCAAAAACTTGGGATGTTTCTTAAAATTTGAATACTAATTCATGTTTGAATTTTTGAAGTGACAATGGTGCAATATATTCACAAAATTCTACAGCACTTGATAATAATAGGTTATGTTACCTTTACATAGTGCACGAGTGTATTGGTAAAAAAACGGCACAGCTTCATTGTCTTTTGGAAGAGTTTACAATCGGTACTGTTGCCATTTCCCTTGAAAAAAGCAAATACCCAGTAATACATGAACCTTAATACTTCCAGATCAAAAGTTAAGGCTATTTATTACAAACCTGCAACAGTAACTCAAATTAAAGAGTATTCCATTAGTAATTTAGCACTACAACATTCTTTAACTAATTTCTTGGAATGTACAGATTTTAAGAACAAACTAGGAGTGCTGAATAAAACAATACAAAAATTTCAAAACAGCATACGTTCAGGGAACATAAGATACAGAGTGAGAGAGAGCTGTACAACACAAAAACATGTCATTTGGCACAACTTGTCCAGGCCAACTTAGGTGCCTTCCCCAGTTAACCGGCCCACATTCCTCTAAACCCTTCAAATCCATGTACCTATCAGAATGTCTTTTAAATATTGTAGTTGTTTCTGCTTCTGCCACTTCAACTTGTTCCATGTACCCAACACTATCTATGTGCTGAAAGTGTCTTCAGGTCCCCTTAAAGTCTATCCCCTCTAATCTGAAACTAATGCTTCTAGGTTTAGACTTCCCTAACATGCGAATAAAAGACTGTTACCATCCACCCAACCTACAATCTTCATGATTTTATAAACTTGTACGAAGGCAATCTCAGTCACCTTCCCAACCCAACCAGTCTCTCCTCCAATCCCAGCAACAACTTTGCAAATTGTTTCTGCACCCTCTGAATCTTAAGCACATCCTTCCAAGAGTACATACACCACCGGAATGTGCCCTTCAGTTCATGATGTTGTGCTGAACTGCAGTACTGTGAAAAAGGTAAATGTATATAGCCAGAGTGCCCAAGACTTTTGCACAGTATTGCAGTAATTTGATGTAATGCTTTGTACTGCTGCCACACAAAAAAATTCATGACATATGTGAGTGAATATAAACCTGATTCTGCTATGGGTCTCTGTTGTGGACTGAGATTGGGAAGGGAGCAGGGAGAGGGGAATCATGGTTGACAAAAGGGGAAGGGAGAGGGGAGAGAGTGGGATGCACCAGAGACATTCTATAATCAATAAACCAATTGTTTTGAATCAAATGACCTTGCTGGTGTCTCAGGGCTGGATGTGCACCCGTGCTAACCCCCACCAACCTTGGCACTCCTTCTCTGTCACCTGTCCCACAACCCTCCCGTGCACTCTACTCTAACCACTCCCAACATCCTTTGCTCCTGCCAGATTTACAAACTCACTCTCCACTCTAATTTGACAAATACAGTACTGTGTAAAAGTCTTAGCACCCTAGCCTTTTACATGCGCACAAACTTATTGCACAGTACGTAAATAAATGCTCAACTAAACTAAGCTGGTCTTTTTTTTTTTATCCCCCAGTCTGAGACAGGAGGCATTGCATTTAAAGTGAGATGGGGTAAATGCAAAGATGTCTGAGATATCTATTACCTCAGTCACTGCACTGCATTGAAATCACTTTTTTAAACCTCTCTTTATATTTGCTCTTTACATTGTAAATACATGCTGGTATTCATGTAAGTTCTATTCCAGATCCATACTTTTCAGTTTATTTTTTATATAATTCTTTACTCTTATAATTGAATAAATGTTTTTTGTTGCATGGCATATCAGCACTCCACAGCAAATTCCTAATACATGTAAATGTAAATGCAAATACAGTTGATCCTTGATCCTCAAGAGGCTCTTAGTTAGGCATATTAATGTGCAGAGAGTGTAGGAATATGGACTTGTATAAGCAGAAGAGACACAAATGGCACATTGTCCAGTTAGGGAATACAATAAATCCAGATCATCTACGTAGCATAGTTTCAGGCTGCTAGAAAATGGCAGTGGTAAAAGAAGTTTTAAATCAAAATATGAAAAAAAAATGAAGAAAAAAGGAAGATTTCCTAGGTTGATTATAAAAGCACACCTCCAGGAAGTATGCTCACAGAAATAATATTGGCTTTGGGCAAAGCTGTCCCAAAAGCAAATAATTTTTAATTCGAGTTTATATATGTATACACACACACTTAAACATAATTTCAGAAAACACACAGATAGCAATTGCACTTCCACTTCCTAAATCATCTTAAAAGACTTGTCCTTTAAGGTATGTGGTGATAATAATAAGCTCTGCCAAATATTGGACATATACAAGTGTTAAAAAAATGATGGAATTAATAATTACCACTACTGTAGGCTGGTTCATTTGTTCAGCTAAATGCAAGCATGAGTTGAAGGAATAGAGAATGTCCTCACAAAGACCAGCAACAAATCCATCATGTGGCAGCTTACTCTCCAGCAATGCCCGGTGCTTCACACTTATTCTGAAACAGAATGCCAAACTATTAAAACAAAATCTGATTTTCCTCTAATTATCAACTGAATGAAAGCATTTCTGAAATTTTCACAAAAGGCTGATATAATTTTATTTCTATAGAGCCCCCTGGTGGGATAGTTGCGCTGCCACTCAGTACATATCCCAATGGCAGTATAACTTCCACATCTTTTTCCTGCCCAATCACTAATTGCCTAAATAACCAATAATTAAATGTACAAAAATCAATACAATCATTTCTGGAAACAGTGCTAAAATTGAATGACAAAATAATTATTTTCACACATTAACTTTAATTTCCTGTTAGAACAGAAAATTCAGAACAGGCAAAAATATATTTATTAATATAATTTGTACTTACTTAATAAGAAACTTCCATGTATTAGCATGTAGAGCATGGTCCATCTTAGAAATGATTGAACATATTTCCAAAACACTGTGAACCACTTGAAAATGGGAGAATTTTAAAATAAGTTGCTATGAAATAAATTATGGAAAACTTGCAGAAACAAGACATTAACTCAAAACAGAATATTCTGAACTGACCTGTCACCATAGATGCAATATCTTCAGTAGTGCTTGTTGCCAATTCCAGAACTATCCTATCCAACAATTCCATGAACTGTTTTTGAAGGGAATATGCCTCCTTAAATAAGGACTGCAATACGTCTGCAACCAAATGCAATCGACCACTGTACAAGGTCTCACTCTCCTAAGAACAGATTTTTAAAAGTTATCATCAACAAAGTGAACTATCTCTGGGCAAGGAGGTAGTTTATCAACTTACTGGCATATCATTAGTACAAATTTAGTATGCTTGGTAGAAACTCAGATTTGATTATGGTCTGGATTGTTTTAGAAATCAGTTGTTTACACACCTGACAAGTTACATTGAACAGCTGTAGAAATACTCCAAAATAACTTTGTCTCCCTTTTACTATTTCTGCAAAATAATTATGCTGGTCTCAGAAAGGAATGAAACTAAACATAACGTGGTGAGAAATGTTTCTTTGAGGAACAAGTGAATCAGGCAGCCTTTTAAAGAGTAAGATCTATTTGCTTTGTACCAAAGGTGCCTAACTGCCGCCTTCGAGGCAATACAGTATGGATTATAGTATCAGTGAAGTTTATATTCCATGCACAAATAGATTAAAAACAAGTGCAAGCCTTGCTTTACAGCTACTATTTCAATAAAGATGGATGAGATTTGCCACTATTTTCTATTATTTAGATCTTCAGCATCTGCATTACTAGACTTTCTGTAAAACAAAATCCCCTCTCTCTAATCCCCCTTTTAAAAAAGGAAAACGAAAAGAAACGCAACAGGGATGTTACTGCTGTCAGTACAAGAACCCCAAAGATTGCCCTCTTAAGTAAGGAATAGGACATGACTGTAAGTGAAACTTTTAAACAGGGAAGTTTTTTTAAAATCTGCCTCACCTTGCAGTGACAAAAGATATTCTTGAGGACATGAAAAACAGCCAAGGATAGTGAATGGATGTTTTCCAAAGCTAAAGCTTCCTCAAATTTGCACATATGTTGCACAAAGTTCATCAGAATCTCCAGAATCTGGATCTGGGACTGTATAAAAAGTAACAAAAATCATATAAACAAGTTTGCAGAAGATAATGGACATATGCTGATCAATCACATAACTTTTAAAGAAATGAGTGTGGCCACAAAATGTGGTTTCAAATAACAGTCAGAGCATATCCAGAGCAGGCAGATCATACTGTTAGAGTGCAACCCTGATTTGATGCCAGTATTGCTAAACTGATGCTCACCACTGTAGCAGATGTCCTATATTGCAATTATATAACTCAATACATCTTCACTAGCAGGAAGGAAGCCTCAGCCACTCCCTTCTCCTTGCTGCCCAAACTATTTGTGGGATCATTAATTAAGATATGCTCAAGTATATTAAAAGCTAACCTGCACACTGAGCCAAAGCATTTGTAATCTTTTTCTTCAACATCATTGCCAATATAGTCTCTAACATCCTATTGATCTAAGTGAGAATGAAACACCTAGCAATGATCAAAAAAAGTATGCAATCGGTAAATATTAAGCAATTCTTCTTGACCTGGATAACCCTGGCATGGCCTGAATGTCTTGTCAGAACATACACACAACACATCATCAAATCTTGTCAGGCATGTGGTTGGATAACCAGATTGATCATTGGGTCCATTCAGGTTTGTTACCGATTGACTATTACTGACTGTTATTATAATTGTACACATATTTTGTCATTTTGTTCTGAAAAAAAATTTCTTGTAAAACCTACAGAGAATGATACACCAGGCATTGAAGAACTTGTTCTGAACTGGTTGCATCACCATCCGGTCCAGCGGGACCACTGCACAGGATCGTTGAAAGCTGCAGAATGTTGTGAACTGCCAGCTCCACCATGGGCACTAGTCTCCTAGCATCCAGGAAACCTTCTAAAGGTGCCATCCATCATTAAGGACCTGCATCACCCAGGGCATGCCTGCTTTTCATTGCTACCATCAAGCAGGAGGTACAGAGCCTTAAGACACACACTCAATCTTTCAGGAGCAGCTTCTTCTCCTCCGCCATCACATTTCTGAATGGACAAGTATCCACAAACAATACCTCAGAATTTTCCCTCTCTCTTTTTGCAATACGTATTCAAGTTAACTTCTTTTTAATATCTACTTTTTATTGTAATTTATAGTTCTTTTATTATGTATTACACTGTAGTGCTGCTGCAAAACAACAAAATCCACGGCATATGCCAGTGATGTTATCTGAATCTGATCATTCAGAAGGAATTGAAAATAAAACAAAGGCCTTGAGTTGAACACAATCAGATAACGGTTGATGTGTTGTGACAAAGCCACTTACAATCCGAGTATTAAATTAAACTATTATAAGAGGATTAATAATAAAATAAGAACAGCTTAGACTTGAAAGATCCTACCTGTATAGTGTTCCGCAGTGCTGTCTGCAGGCCCGTGTTCTGACTGGACAACTGCCTTATGTGCTGCAATAACTCATTTGCAAGTTCATCAAACAATGTCATTACCTAGCACAAAGTAAACCACTCTGAGCTTTCAACTGGGAAATTATTTATGGTTAGTTAAAGCAAAGGAGTCATTAAAACATCAAAAACCATGAAAGGATGACACTAGCACCCTGCTGATTCATTTCAACACTTGGTCCTCCAGGCCAAACACTCACAGATGCGTACCCTGCAAGTAATGTCTGGTCCGCTGAGTGTTACAAGCACCCTTTGTTTAGCAGCTTTCTGTTATATTGTATATTTTGCTTTCATGTTGATTGCCATGGTAGCGTAGCAGTTAGCACGACACTATTACAACTCAGGGTGTTCTGGAGTTCAGAGTTCAATTCTGGTGTCATTCTGAGTCTCTACACGTCCTCATTGTGGAACGCAAGGGCTTTCCCGAGGTCCTCCAGGTTCCTCCCACTGTCCAAAGGTATACCAGGGAGGTTAACTGATCTTTGCAAGTTGTCCCAGGATTAAGTTAGTGTTAATTGGGTTTGACGGGGCTTGCTGGGGCGGTGTGACTCAAAGGGGCAGAAGGGCCTACTCTGTACTGTATTGTCACATATATAAATAAACAAAGAAACAAATATCTACATCGGCTTGCACTATAAGTACCAAAATCTGGTGTGAACCCCTACCCTCCACATTAGCACACTAGGAAACCAGGAGATAAAAAACTTGCACAAACTGTCTGCCTCCCTATTGCTGTATGGTACACCACAAGGAGTCTGCTGCAAATCCCTGCCCTCCCTTAGCATTCAATAAGCAATGAATTGCACATGGCTCGGTGTGGATACTGCTTGTAAAGGATCGTGTTTGTGGGCTGTTGCAAGCGGTGAAGCTTCTCAGCACCAATTTGCAAGTCTCAGGCTGGTCAGGTCAACCACCCACCTGGAAAAGTAACAGAATACACGGGGAAGAGGCAAGTTTCCAAGGTTGTAGCATTTAATTGGACAAAAATACAGGAAAAGTTGAAAATGTACATACCTTGGGCAATAAGTGAGAGGAAAAGGTCTGTTCTATCTCAGAAAGTGTGATGTGGGGCAAGAACTTCTCTGTGAGAATCTTCAATGTTCCTTTAAAGAATTATAAAATCACTTAAAACCACAGATTTTTAGATTACAAGTCTGTTTTACTTCTTATAAAAAGTTCTCTACTTGTCAAGATTGTTTAATGGCATTTTCTGTATTCTGTAAAGGAGAACGGAATACTTGTTACTCTGGATCTGCTGCAGCACAAAAAACACAAATGTACTAACAATTAAAAGACACAATAAATATAATACATAAGACTTCTTATACAAATAGATTGATTGTATGTCCATAAAGCGATACTGGGCTGTCCATAAGTGACTGACTGGAAATAATAAAGTAATGGTGGGGATGTTGATCAGCCTTACTGCTTGGGGAAAGCAACTGCTTTTGAGTCCAGTGGTCCTGGTGTGGATGGGACATAGCGTCCTCCATGATGGGAATGGGACAAACAGTCCATGAACAGGTTGGGTGTGATCCTTCATGTTACTGGCTCTTTTCTATATATACGTAGGTCCTTGATGGAGGGTAGCTGGTGCCAGTGGTGCATTGGACAATTTTGACTACCTGTTGTAGAACCTTCCTGTCTGCCACAGTGCAGTTTCCACACCATGCAGTGATGGAGCATGTCAGGATGCTCTCTACTGTGCATCTGTAGAATGCCGTGAGTATGGATGTGCAAAGTCCAACTCTCTTCAGCTTCCTCAGAAAGCAGAGGTGTTGGTGAGCTTTCTTGACTTTGTAGGATGTGTCTGGGACCATGAGAATTTGTGTGTGATGTGCACTCCAATATGCACATGTGCACAATGTATTTCCAATATCTATTTGCAACAGCACATCTCTTCAACCAAATTAAAGGATACTAAATATAACATGAAGAATTTAAACAGGAATAGGTCAGAACATTTAATTTAATGCTAAAATTGTGTAACAAAAATAATACAGTGGAATGACAGGATAAAGAGACAAAGGATAATGAGGAGGAAGAAAACTGGAATTAAGGAAGAGATCCACCAATATGTCAAAGTAATTCCCAATTGTTTTTAATTTGAAGGAATGAGACTCAACAATAGCAAAAGTAAAACTTCAACTGTCAGGAGTTGTTTAGTACTTTTTTTTTACAGCGTTAAAAAATCACTTCCACTTGAATAAACAAGTCCCTATTATTTCCAATTTATCTTGTAGGTATGTACCAAATATTCCCACTTACACATTTATTTTAAATGTCGGATCTGCTGATAAGATACTGACGTTGAAAAAAAACTTTAAGACAGCTTAAGACAATTTTCTGATGTTAATACTATATATATGCTTGGTATTAAGTATGGAGTTGTTACAAAAGGTAGTGGATTTGGCACAGCCCATCACGGGTAACATCCTTCTAATCACTGAGCACATCTACATGAGATGCTGTCATAATAAAGCACCACACAGGCCATGCTCTTTTCTCACTGCTGCCATCAGGTAGAAGGTACAAGAGCCTCAGGACTTGAGCACCAGGTTCAAGAACAGTTACTACCCCTCAACCATCAGGCTCTTGAACAAAGGGATTAATTACACTCTGCTGCCCATCTATTGAGATCTTCCCAAAACCACTGTTCACACTTTGTTATCTCATGTTCTCGTTATTTATTACTTTTTTTTTATATTTGCAGTTGGTTGTCTTCTGCACTCTAGTTGATCTTTCAATGATCCTGTTATAGTTACTATTCTATAGATTTGTTGACCATGCCCACAGGAAAATGAACTTCAGAGTTGTATGTGACATGTATGCACTCTGATAATAACACTTACTTTAAACTCTGGACTACAAGATACCTGGGCATCCCAGATAAAACCTAATTTAAAACAAAAATTCCACACAATAACATTAACACATAATTTACTGTAACAAATGAAAACTGTCTTTGTGTAACTTTGAATGCATTTGACTTTTGTCAAATCAAATAATCAAAACAAGGAAATCAAGTTTTCATGAGCACATCATTCTTCTAAAAAGTTCTCACAGGATCAGCACATTTGCAAAATGTGCATCAGATTCTAGATTGATGGCAAACCATTTTGTCAGAGTGCCCAAATTGGCAATAATCTTCTAAATATTTCTTTACATGCCATAGTTTTGATCAGAGATGATCATTGATTAATGAATTTGTAACAATAGCTATGGATTTTTTATTACGGAAAATAATGGATCCTTTTACTTATTTTCATGTATTTATTGTTTTATTGTCAATAAAAGTATAACAGAGACAGATTGAAATAAATGAAGCATTTTTGAAAATCTGTTCAAAAATTACTATAAATCTTTTAAGCTAACAACTGAAAATAATCTCATTTCTAAATAATAAGTATTTTTGTGAAATTATAAGCTTTGCTGCATATTCATAAAGGAAAATAAACACTTTACTCTCAGTGAGACTTTTGTTGCTGCATTAATGACAAGTATTTTATATCCAGCTTGGTTTGCACTGTTTTGAGAACTATGCATGTAGTAAACATCTCACCATTCTCAGGTTGCAAAAAAAAATCATTCACCGCTTCATTTGCTGGTAAAGATGATAATGATGTATCTTTTTATTATTGGTGGAGTTTAAAGAGTCAAGGATAGCATTGCATGCTACGTGCCAGCAAGACTTTTTGTGCATGCCATCTTGGGCATGCAACCCCTGTTCTAGATAATTCTGCTGCTGGTTCATTCACTGCAGGAAGTAAGTACCTTACTTACTTTCAAGTTGCCAAATCTCCCAGGCAACCAACTCTACCTTATCCACCAATTCCACTAACAGAGTACCAATGCATATAGAGTGCATTCATACACCATGTGTGTGATTAAACTTTCATTCATAGTAAAGGCAAATTTGAAAAAATATGAAGAAAATTAATACAGACTCTTGGGCTAGAGAGAAAATCAAAGTAGTTAGAGGCATATAATACACAAATAGAAAATAACAGTCAACTATTAATATGGTTCCTTCATATAACTAGAGTGCTTTATTGAAGAAACAAAGATTGTTAGTGTTACTTACGCAATTGTTTGCTGCCACTCTCAGTGCATTGGTATATGGAGTAAATAATGTTAAGGAGAATATTACTATTGAAATTATTGAAAGCTGAGAACTTACAACAAACTACATCACTTAAAGACCATAATAATGTTCAGTGAAATGTGGGTTATCTGTATTCAGCAGAATAATCATATAAATGGTCTCTAATACATTGTAACCAGCCTACATAAAAAGAGGCATTTGTCTAAACAACTTGAAATTAAACAGAGCTCAACTCTAGTGCAATCAAGATGGAATTAAAATGTTCAGAGGATTATTCTAGACAGTAAAATCTTAAAAATTATGTTTTGCTTTGTTCAAAGTGAAAATGTACAGCAATTAGATAACTGAGGCACTCCCAAACCAAGAATACCTGGGCACAAAACATAGTTGTAAAAGATCGGCTCAATATACACCTTGCAACTGGACTTGCAGACTTTCACCCTGACCAGGTCCAGCCAGATCCCCAAACTCATTCTCAAAGCAATTTCCTCCTCCCTAGCCATTAGGTATCAACATCACTAAACACATATCATCTTCATTATAAAGATTATCACTTTCTACCTCCGAACATCATTTGTTCTCACTCCTCCCTCAGATCTGCTGCTGAAAAACATCAGACCCTTTTCTACTTACCCACTCCTTGCCAGCTTGTAGGCAAAGGGACTGGAAGCATTAGCTCAGCAGACTACCCTGCCCATTGATACACCACTATTCTTACAGACCTACCTCAGCTTCCATCCCACAAAACAACAAACTATCAATTTTCATTCTCTTGCTAAAAATTTCATCACAGATACTGTTACTGTGCAAATTTATGCTATGAGATTCTTCAAGCAAGCTAGATTTCTAGTTGTGATTTTAATAAAATAATCCTTAAATATGTTAATTCATTATCCAATATAATTGAACACATTGTCAGATAAAACTGCTTTGCTATACTGTACTGGTTTTGCTAATATGTTTGCAATAGAGTTGCAGAGCACTAATGTACAGAAATAGGCCCTTCGGCCCATCTAGTCCATGCTAAACTGAATTTCTAACTAAACCCATTGACCTGCACTTGAACCATAGCCCTCCACACCCCTCCCATCCATGTACAATTCCAAACTTCCCTGACATGCTGCAACAGAACCCACATCTACCTCTTCTGTTGGCAGCTTGTTCCAGACTTGTACCACTCTCTTTTTCCCTCTCAGGCTCCCCTTATGTATTTCACCTTAACCTATGACCTCTAGTTCTAGTCTCACCTAACCTCAGTCGAAAAAACCTGCTTGCATTTATTCTATCTATACCTCATAATTTTGTATACCTTCTGCAAAACTCCCCCTCATTCTCCTGTGCTGCAGGGAATAAAGTCCTAACCTATTCAACCTTTCCTGTACTCAGATCAACTAGTCTCAGCAACATCCTTGAAAATTTTCTCTGTAATCTTTCAATCTTCTTGATATCTTTCATAAAGGTAGGTGACTGGAACTGCATATAGTACTCCATATCTGGCCTCATTGAAGTTTCATACAACTTCAACATAATATCCCAACTCCTAGACTCAATACTTTGATTTATGAAAGCCAATGTACCAAAAGCTTTATTTACAACCATATAAGACTATAAGACATATGAGCAAATTAGGTCATTCAGCCCATCGAGTCAGCTCTGCCATTTCACCATTGCTAATCCCGGATCCCATTCAACACCATACAGCTGCCCTCTCACCATATCTGTTGATGCTCCAACTAATAAGGAATGTATCAACTTCTGCTTTAAGTATACCCACAAACTTGGCCTCCACCACAGGCTGTGGCAGAGCATTCCACAGATTCACCACTCTTTGCTAAAAAAAATTCCTCATTATTTCTAAAAGGTCACCCCCTGCATTTTGAGGCTATGCCCACTGGTTCCAGATACCCCCACCAGAGGAAACATGCTCTCCACATCCACTTTATCTAGTCCTGTCAACATTAGGTAGGTTTCAATAAGATCTCCACACATTCTTCTGATTTCCTGTAAGTACAGGCCCAAAGCTACCAAATGCTCCTCATATGTTAATCCCTTCATTGCTGGAATCATCCTCATAAACCTCCTCTGGACTCTCTCCATTGACAATACATCCTTTCTGAGATAAGGGGCCCAAAACTGTTGGCAACACTCCAAGTGCAGCCTGACTAGTGTCTTATATTGCTTCAGCATTATCCCTTGTTTTTATATTCTATTCCCCTTGATAAATACCAACATCGCACTTGCCTTCTTTACCACAGACTCAACCTGTGAATTTAGCTTCTGGGGGGTTTGCACGAGGACTCCCAAGTCCTTCTGCACCTCTGATGTTTGAATTTTCTTCCCATTTAGATAAGGATCTGCGCTACTGTTCCTTGTACAAAATGCATTATTACCTGTAACACCACTTTCAATGAGATCTGTTGTTCACCCCAGTACCCTACTGTTCACTGTGTAAGTCTTATCAGGCTTTGTCCTCTCAAAGTGCAACACCTCACACTTAATTCCGTTTACCATTTTTCCCACTGGTCCAGATCCCACTGCAAACTTTGACACCCTTCTCGCTACCCACTACACCCTCAATCTTGGTGTCATCCGCAAATTTGTTGGTCCAGTTTACATTATCATCCAAATCATTAATATAAATGGCAAACAACAATGTACTGATCCCTGTCACACCACTAGTCACAGGCTTCCAGTCAGAGAGGCAACCAACTTGTATCTCTTCCCCCGTTAAGCTAATGTTGATTCCAATTATCTACCTCAACCTGATTGCCATGTGACTAAACTTCTAGACCAATTTCCCATGTGGGACTTTGTCAAAGGCTTTGCTATTGTCCATTTAGATAACATCCACTGCTTTTCCTTCATCAATTTCCCTGATAATGGTTAGACACAGCCGACCACGAACAAAGCTATGCCTGACTTTATCAGCTTTATAATACCAAGAGAAACCATTAAGGATATGATAAGTTCAGGCAGAATTGTTTCCAGCTTTTTCATACACATCTCCTCGTTCCACTGGAAAACTTCTTCTATTAAAGATTTCTGGGACATTCTTACAAAGTCTTCACTTTGAAAATTCTCCGGTTTACTTTTAAAAGGTACAATAAGTATATGGTCTTCTCAGCGAAAGCTCAGAAATCAAACCTGTTGACGACTGACATTTCAGAGAGAGTGATGCACAGGGACTGTTCCTGGAGTCAAAAGCATCGGTCAATTACACACAAGCTTCCTCCAATGCGGGAATGGATCACCCTGCCATCAAGTTCGACATGGTCTCTCCTGTTTTTGTTTTAGCTATCCGTTCAGATAATCCTTTACATTTTGTACATGTAACTGCAGGATGCCTGATCCATTCTTTCAACCCAACAACTCCCTGAACTCACGCTTCCCTCCACAACAGTCAAATATTTCCATCCCAGCAGCCTTTGGGAGCTGACATTAGGAGCCAACGAAACCTACTGCGCATGTTCACAACTGACACCCATCCTCAGCAGTGCGCATGTGCAGAGATGTCCCAAGAAATACTTCCGGGGTCGATGCTGGAGTTCGGCGGGTCAGGTGACATTCACGCCGCGGAATCAATAGTCTCCGTGACCGGTGCATTTCGTGTTAAAGGCAATGACGGGAACCAAGCCGGAGATAAAGAGAGACAGGACAGTTAGGATAAACACAATATATTTTGCAGATGCTGGAAATCTTGAAACAACACACGTAAGATGCTGGAGGAGCTCAGCGAGTCAGGCTGCGTCTATGAAGAAGAATAACCAGTCAACGTTTCGGGCCGAGACCCTTCATCAGAACGGGGGGAAAAGGGAGCAGAACGGAGATGAGGAACTTCTTTAGCCAGAGAGTCGTGAATCTGTAAAATTCGTTGGCACAAGCACTGTGGAGGCCAAGTCATTGGGTATATTTAACGCAGAGGCTAATAGATTCTTAATTAGTCAGGGCATGAAGGTGAGAAGGCGGGAGATTGGGGCTGAGAGGGAAAATGGATCAGCCGTATTGAAATGGTGGAGCAGACTCGATGGACCAAAAGGTCTAATTCTGCTCCTATGGTATAAGCCAGAATAAGAAGTTTATAAAGGCCAATGTGCCAAAAGCTTTCTTTATGACCCAGTCTACGTGTGATGCCATTTTCAATGAATTATGGATCTTTATTCCCAGATCACTTTGTTCTACCACACTCTCAGTACCCTACTTTCACTGTGTAATAACAAATTCGTTGATCCAGTTAACCACACAGCTATCCAGACCATTGATATTTTTATTAAACAAAATGTACTTATTCAAAAATAAAATTATATACAATAATCATTCAAAGACTTTCAATTCTTTATAGTTGGTACCATTACTGTCTTTACATTTTCAAAGTTCAAAAGTTTTGCCACCCACGTTCTTTCATATTTACATTCAGGGGGTATACCCCCAACCCTCCACCCCTGAACTCCCACGGGAGAAGGACCCTAGACTGTGGTCATTCCCCACTGGGCCCTTGCAGTGACTGCACTGAGTTTGAGTGCGTCCCTCAGCACGTACTCCTGCAGCTGAGAATGTGCCAG
Source organism: Hypanus sabinus (assembly GCF_030144855.1). Lineage (NCBI taxonomy): Eukaryota > Metazoa > Chordata > Chondrichthyes > Myliobatiformes > Dasyatidae > Hypanus > Hypanus sabinus. The sequence continues at coordinate 60,007,625 of NC_082716.1, read as the reverse complement.
TCGGCAGCATTCCCCCACGGACATCTCCATGTGCTGGTAGACCATCAAGTTTCGGGCCGACCAAAGAGAGTCTTTGACCCAGTTGATAATCTGCCAGCAGCACCAGATGTTGGTCTCGGTGTGCGTCCCCGGGAACAGCCCGAAGATCAGAGAGTCCTCTGTTAAACGCAGCTGCTGGGGATGAACCTCGACACTGCCCCTTCCATCCTCCTCCACACCTTCTCCATGAACCCACAGTGTGCAAAGAGGTGGGTCACCGACTCCTCCTCACTGCAGTCCTCCCGTGGGCAGAGGGGTGTGGAGACGACGTTCCGTGCGTACAGGAGGGATCGGACTGGGAGGGCCCCTCTCACCGCCAGCCAGGCGAGATCTTGGTGCCTGTTGGTGAGGTCTGGCGATGAGGCATTTTGCCAGATGAACTGGACTGCCTGCTCAAGGAACCACCCCACTGTGTCCATCAAGTCCTTCTCCTGCAGTGCCTGCAGGACCTTACGTGCTGATCACTGCCTGATGGTCCTGTGATCAAAGGCGTTGACCTGAAATAACTTCTCTACAAAGGACAGGTATGGCGGCAATGACCAGCTGATGGGTGTTCCGCGGGAAAGACCCATCCTTCGTAGCCAGGGCGACAGGTAGAACCTGGGCACGTAGTGGTACTTGGTGCCCACATACCTGGGATCCCCACACAATCTGATGCAGCCACACACGAAGCTGGCCATCAAGGTGAGGGCGACATTGGGGACGTTTTTGCCCCTGTTGTCCAGGGACTTGTGCATGGTGGTCCGTCTGACCCGCTCCATCTTGGACCCCCAGACGAATCTGAATACGGCTCGGGTGATTTCCGAGCTGAAGGAGCGGGGGACTGGCCACACCTGCGCCAAGTACAGCAGCTCTGAGAGCACCTCACACCTGATGACCAGGTTCTTGCCCGCTATCGATAGGGAGCGCCCTCCCCACAGCCCCAGTTTCTGTTTCACCTTGGCAGTCCGCTGCCGCCAGTTCCTGTTGCACGCCTCGGCCCCTCCAAACCAGATCCCCAACACCTTCAGGTGATCAGCCCTGATGGTGAAGGTGATGCTGGATCAGTCGGGCCAGTTGCCAAAGAGCATGGCTTTGGTCTTCGTGCGGTTGACCCTGGCCCCCGACGCCTGCTCGAACTGTTCGCAGATACTGATCAGCCTGCGAACTGACCTCGGATCAGAGCAGAAGAGGGTGACGTCGTCCATGTACAGGGAAGTTTTGACTTGGGTCCCTCCGCTGCCTGGCAGCGTCACCCCTCTTATGCCCTCATCCCTCCTGATGGCTTCGGCAAAGGGTTCTGTGCAGCACACAAACAAGACAGGGGAGAGAGGGCAGCCCTGCCTGACTCCAGACCTGATGGGGAAGCTGTCTGTTTCCCACCCGTTGACCTGGACTGCACTTCAGATGTCTGTGTAGAGCAGTTTGATCCAATTCCGGACTCCCTCCCCAAATCCCATTTTGGAGAGTACATCTGCCATGTACATGTGTGATATCCTGTTGAAGGCTTTCTCCTGGTCCAAGCTGACCAGGCAGGCGTCCACCCCCCTGTCCTGCACGTAGGCGATGGTGTCCCTCAGCAGCGCAAGGCTGTCTGAGATCTTCCTGCCCGGTACAGCACAGGTTTGGTCTGGGTGGATCACCTGCTCCAGTGCGGACTTGACCCTGTTGGCGATAGCCTTGGACAGGATCTTGTAGTCCACATTCAGGAGTGAGATGGGCCTCCAGTTTCTAATGTCTTCCCTCTACCCCTTCTGCTTGTAGATGAGGGTGATGATGCCCTTCCTCATGGATTCTGACAAGCTACCTGCCAGGAGCGTAGCGTTGTAAACTTCCAGCAGGTTGGGGCCCATCCGGTTCCACAGAGCCGAATACAACTCAACCGGTAAGCCGTCGCTTCCGGGAGTCATACCCGACTCAAAGGAACGGACAGAGCCAGTCAGCTCGTCCAGGGTCAGTGGCTGCTCCAGACTCTCCCGCTTGCTGTCGTCTAAGACCTGTGTGATAGACGACAGGAAGCTGCGGGAGGCTGTGGAGTCCGTGGCCTTTTCTCCGTACAGACCGGCATAGAAGGACCTGCAGATCCTCAGTATGTCTATCTGTGAGGACGCGACAGAGCCATCCTCTTCCTTAAGGTTGTGGATCACAGGGCTCCGCCTGTGTACCTTTTGGAAGAAGAATCGTGAGCACGTCTGGTCCTGCTCCACAATTTGGACCCTTGATCGGAAGATGATCTTGGAGGACTCGGCGGCAAAGTGCTGGGCTTGCTGGCCCTTCACCTCCCGCAGTTCCTCCCTGACATCCACCCACCTCGACTGCAGAAGGAGCAGTTGCTGCAACTGTCTGGAGTTTACGCAGTTCCCTCTGCCCCTGCCTTGCTCCCTGGATGCCCTTGCGGATGAACAACCTCTTGATGTTCTCCTTGGTGGCTTCCCACCAGTGAACCAGGGAATCAAAGAAGGCTTTCAAGGTTCTGCAACCCGTGTACTCCTCTAGTTCCTCGATGTTCTCTGGGGTCAGCAGCTTGATGTTCAGCTTCCATGTCCCCCTCCCTGCCTTCCGGTCCTCCCGCAGGTGACAGGTGTCTCGCAGGAGGCAGTGGTCAGAGAGGAACTCTGGCGCGACATCGGTGGTTCTGACCGTGAGGGGCTCTGACAGGAAGAGGAAGTCGATCCGGGAACGGGCTGAGCCGTCCGATCGTGTCCAAGTGGCTTGCGGCTGAGTTCCACCTGTGGGGGTGCCAAAGGCGTCGCGCAGCTTGGCTGTCTTTACCCTGTCCATCAGGAGTCTGGAGGTACTGTCCAGCCTGCCGTCGGCGCTGCCGGGTCAATGGTGCAGGTGAAGTCTCCGGCCAGAACGACTGGCCGGGCCGTCACCAGCAGCAGTGAGAGCCGCTTGCTCCGCACGGGGGAGGCGGACACGTTGATCAGCCGGAGGGGAGTGCCCCAGTATTTGACATCTGCTACCAGGAGGCGCCCGGCAACCACCTCTTTGACTTGGGTGATTGCGAAGTTGCCTTCCTGTAGCAGAATCCCCAGGCCGGAAGTGCGACAGTCGTTGCCCCCCGACCACACCGACAAACCCTGGGTCCACCAATGTGACCACCTCCGGTAGTTGCGGAGGTGTGACAGTTCGCACTCCTGGAGGAAGGTCACTATCAATAACTCTATATCAATAACACTATGCACCATCAATAACTCACTCTGAGACGTAAAGGCGAGATATCGGCTTTTATTGACTGTAAGAAGGAACAAGCAGTGGTTGACCACCATACTACATCCTGGAGACTGAGAGGCCGGGCTCAGGCCTCAATCGCCTTTATACCGGGGTCTGTGGGAGGAACCACAGGAGCAGTCAGCAGAGGGCGTGTCCAGACAGGTATATGTAGTTCACCACATTCACCCCCCCTTTGTTTTAAAAGAGAGTCCCCATGTGGCGAAGTTTCTTACAAGTAAGTTTAGAGGTTAAGTCTATCAGGTGGTCGAATCTGTCGCTGTGATCTACGTAGCACCGGCTGTGATTGCACAGATGCCGGTGGTGGTGATTGCACAGGTGCCGGTGGTGGTGATTGCACAGGTGCCGGTGGTGGTGATTGCACAGGAGCCAGTGGTGGTGATTGCACAGGTGCCGGTGGTGGTGATTGCACAGATGCCGGTGGTGGTGATTGCACAGGTGCCGGTGGTGGTGATTGCACAGATGCCGGTGGTGGTGATTGCACAGATGCCGGTGATGGTGATTGCACAGGTGCCGGTGATGGTGATTGCACAGATGCCGGTGGTGGTGATTGCACCAGAGACGGTGGTTGTGCTGGTTCCGGCCTGACTGGAGATGTCAGCCCACTAGGCGTCAGTGATCCCTCATGCGTGTGCAAGGCGCCTGGTATATGCGCGTGTGAGTCGCCCGGTATAGGAGTGTCATGAGGAGTCTGTGTAGGGCTCGGTGTCACCTTGGGTACAGGATTCATAGTTACCGTGGAGTGTTTGGGGTAGTGGTCTGCTGCTCCAGTGGGCGCCAGGTTGCGGACGGAGACCGTGTCCTCCCGCCCATCAGGTAAGACCACGTAGGCATACTGGGGGTTCGCATGTAGAAGGTGAACCTTCTCGACCATCGGGGAGTATTTATTACCCCTCACATGTTTCCGGAGCAGCACTGGCCCTGGGGACGTCAGCCAAGCTGGTAGGGTGGTCCCAGTGGCAAACTTCCTGGGAAAAGAGAATAGGCGTTTGTGAGGGGTGGCATTGGTGGACGTACATAACAGGGAGCGGATAGAGTGGAGTGCCTCAGGGAGGACCTCCTGCCATCGAGAGACCGGCAACCCTTTTGACTTAAGGGCTAAAAGTGTGGCCTTCCACACTGTGGCATTCTCCCTCTCCACCCGTCCATTTCCCTGGGGTTATAACTCATGGTCCGACTAGTAGCAATGCCCCTAGCTAGCAGGTACTGGCGCAGCTCGTCACTCATAAAGGAGGACCCTCTATCACTGTGGATATAGCAGGGATATCCGAACAGAGTGAAGAGCTGGCGCAGGGCTTTTATGACGGACGTGGTAGTGGTGTCGGAGCAGGGAATGGCAAAGGGGAACCGTGAGTACTCATCGATAATATTGAGAAAATAGACATTGCGGTTGGTGGAGGGAAGGGGGCCCTTAAAGTCAACACTCAGTTGCTCAAAAGGGCGGGTGGCCTTGATAAATAGCGCCATTTCAGGACGGTAGAAGTGCGGTTTGCACTCAGCGCAGACTTGGCAGTCCTTGGTCATCGTCCTGATGTCCTCCAGGGAGTACGGCAGGTTCCGGGCTTTCACAAAATGGTAAAATCCGGTGACCCCCGGATGGCAAAGATGTGCATGGAGGGCGTATAGCTGGTCGAGCTGTGCGCTAGCACACGCTCCCCAGGAGTAAAAGCCGATATCTCGCCTTTACGTCTTACAGAGAGTTATTGATGGTGCATCAATTTTATTGACTGGAAGAAGGAACAAGCAGTGGTTGACCACCATTCTACATCCTGGAGACTGTGAGGCCAGGCTCAGACCTCAATCGCCTTTATACCGGGGTCTGTGGGAGGAGCCACAGGAGCAGTCAGCAGAGGGGCGTGTCCAGACAGGTATATGTAGTTCACCACAGTCGCGTCGGCCTTTACCGAGTCCAAGTACTGGAGCGTGCTGACGCAGCGCCTGGTACTCTTCAGACTGCGCATTGACAGATGCCAGTGAAATGTCCGCCATTTAAAGTTCTTTATTTCAGAAGCACACTGTCCTTACCTTCACAGTCCTGAGCCTTCATGCCCACGGCCTCTGTGAAGTCCTTCACCTTCTGCGGGCTCAGGAACTGCAGGTTGTTCTCCCATGGGTGTGGCATTTCCTGTTCTGTGCCTGGGGGCTTGGTGTCTCCCAGGCCTGCTGCCCCTTCAGGCTGCGAGGTGCCATACGTGGCTCCGCTCCCAGGTTCCCTGAGCTGGGGGTCTCTGGTGGTCTCCGCCTCCAGTGCTTGTGCTTGGGGGGTGGTCAGCAGACTTTCCCCACTCTCTCTCCTCCTCTCCGCTGGCTTTGTCTGCTGCTTCGTTTTCTGGGGCTGCTGCTGGCCTCCCCCAGCTCCTTCCTTGTCTGAAGTGGACAGGTTGCTGGAGGCTACGTGGTCCCCTGCCCTTCTCTTCACGTGCTCCTTCAGTTCCACCCTCTGTCGTTTGGCCGGAGCTTTTTGGGCCTTCTTTCATTTGCCCACAACGCTCCAGCCTTCCTTGTGTTAGATATGGCCCTTGTGGCTAAAGGGATCAGGGGGTATGGAGAGGAAGCAGGTACAGGGTTCCGAGTTGGATGATCAACCATGATCATACTGAATGGCAGTGCAGGCTCGAAGGGCCGAAGGACCTACTCCTGCAGCTACTTTCTATGTTTCTATGTTTCCTCCCTCTCGGCTCTTCCCTCCTCCGTGGACTCCTCCTTTTCCTGTGGCAGGTCCTACAGGGTCTGCAAGGGGGAGGGGGCCTTCAGGGTGGCTGCGTCTTCTCCTCTGCTGGCGTCTTCTGTTGCTTCGGGCACCGTCTCTGCAGGGGTGGCAGGTACATCCGATCCTGCCAGGGCCTTCCCAGTGCCAGAACCTCCCCTGCTCGCCTGTGCATGGGTGCCAGCACGTTTCGGACAGGCCCTGTACAGGTGGTTGGTGTCTCCGCAGAGGTTGCAGGACATGGCCTGCATGCAGTCATTGGTGACGTGGCCCTCCACCTTACAGTTCTTGCAGATTATCGCTCTGCACTGGACTGCGACATGCCCCGCTTTGCCGCAGTTGCAGCACACCCTAGGCTGCCCAGCGTAGACCAGGTAGCCTCGGTTCCCTTCGGTGGCGAAGACCGAGGGTGGGTGGACAACGCAGCCGTTGGAATCAACCTTCAGCTTCACCTTCACCTGCCATTTGCTTGTCCAGCACCCCAGGCTGTCCTTCACATCCAGGCAAGCTCCTACGCTCTCCACATACCGAGCGAGGAATGTAAGGACGTTGGCCACCGGCACGTACGGGTTGAACATGTGCACGGTGACGGTCCGTTCCTGCTGGGCGGCAGCGAAGAGGGGCCGTGCTTGCAGCAGCGACAGTGGCGCCTCTCTCCCCTTCTCCTGGAACAGCCGGAGCAACTTCTGCCACCCTGCGGGTCGTCGGAAGGTGACATCGAAGAACCCAGCAAAGTCCTGGACGCAGTAGATGTCATTGATAGTAAATCCGCAACAGTCTGTCAGGACCTTCTGGATGAAGGTCACTCTCGTAAATCCATTGCCCTCGCTCTGGCATTGCACTGTCAGCCAGACAGTGTTCTTGATGCCCAGGCCTCGGTCCGATGCGCTGTTGACTTCAGCCATCCTCTTCACCACTGTCGTCGTTGTCGCTGGAAAGGGGTGTTAGATTGGGAGCCAATCAGCATTAGGATCCACCCCTGCATCAGCGCAAAACCTTCTCCGCCTCCCAAGGGAACTCCACTTGATATTAGCCAAAAGGCCGAGATCATTAATATAGATGACAAAAGACGGACCCAGCACTGATCCCTGTGAAACGACAAGTCGCAGGCCTCCAGTCCTTGTCAAATGCCTTATTGTAGCCCATTTCAGCAATATTTACTTCCTTGCCTTCATCAACTTTCCTGGTAATTTCCTCGAAAAGCTGTATAAGATTGGTTAGACATGACCAAAGCCATGCAGACTATCCTTAATCAGTCTATGTCTACGCAAATAATCATATATCCAGTCCCTTAGAATATCTTACAATAACTTTCCCACTATTGATGTCAGGATCACTGGCCTATAATTTCCTGGTTTATTTTTAGAGCCTCTCTGAAACAGGGTAACGACATTGGTTGTCCTCCAGTCCTCTGGTAACTCACCTGTCACTGAGGATGATTTAACTACCTCTGCTAGGGTCCCTGCAATTTCTACACTTGTCTTCCGCAGGGTCCAAGGGAACACATTGTCAGACCCTGGGGATTTATCCACCCTAATTTGCCTCTAGACAGCAAACACTTCCTCAGATTCGATGGGCGGAATGGAGCAGACTTGATGGCCCAAGTAGTTGATGCCGCTTGGCCTCACTTCCATAGACCCTGTGTCTGTCTCCTGAGTGCATACAAATGCAAAAAATTCATTTAAGGTCTTCCCCCATCTTAGAGGACCAATTTTGTCCCTTGCAATCTTTTTGCTCTTTACATATCTGCAGGATCCCTTAGGATTCTCCATCACTTTGTCTGCTAGAGCAACCTTATGCCTCCTTTATCCCTCCTGATTTCCTTCTTAAGTGTTCTCTTGCATTTCTTATACTCCATAAGCACCTCATTTGTTCCTAGCTGCCTGTACCTGCTATGCATCCCCTTTATTTTTCTTAACTAGGGCCTCAATCTCTCTTGAAGACCAAGATTGCCTACAACTGTTATCTTTACTTCTTATTCTGACAGCCATCTACATGCTTCGGACTCTCATAATTTTACTTTTGAACGCCTTCCACTTACCAAGTACACCTTCACCAGAAAGCAAACTGTCTCAAACTACACTTGACAGATCCTTTCTGATACCATCAAAATTGGCCTTTTTCCAACTTAGAATCTGAACCCATAGGCCAGGCCTATCTTTTTGCATATTTACTTTGAAATTAATGGCATTGTGATCACAAGATGCAAAGTGTTCCCCTACACACTAACTTCCGTCACTTAACCTGTCTCATTTGCTAATAGCAGATCAAATATTAAACACTCTGTTAGAAACATAGAAAACCTACAGCACAATACAGGCCCTTTGGCCCACGAAGCTGTACTGAACATGTCCTTACCTCAGAAATTAGCTAGGTTACCCATAGTCCTCTATTTTTCTGAGCTCTCTGTACCTGTCCAGGAGTATCTTAAAAAACCCTATCATATCCGCCTCCACCACTGTCGCCGGCAGCCCATTCAATGCACTCACAACTCTTTGTGTAAAAAACTTACCCCTGACATCTCCTTTGTACCTACTTCCAAGCACCTTAAAACTGTGCCCTCTCATGCTAGCCATTTCAGCCCTGGGAAAAAGCCTCTGATTATCCACATGATCAATGCCTCTCATTATCTTGTACACCTCTATCAGGTCACCTCTCATCCTCTGTTGCTCCAGGGAAAAAAGGCCGAGTTCACTCAACCTATCCTCAAAAGGCACGCTCCCCAATCCGGGCAACATCCTTGTAAATCTCCTCTGCACCCTTTCTATGGTTTCCACATCTTTCTTGTAGTGAGGAGACCAGAAATGAGCACAATACTCCAAGTGGGGTCTGACCAGGGTCCTATATAGCTGCAACATTACCTCTTGGCTCCTAAACTAAATCCCATGATTGATGAAGGCCAATGAACCTTACGCTTTCTTAACCACAGAGTCAACCTGTGCAGCAGCTTTGAGTGTCCTATGGACTCAGACCCCAAGATCCCTCTAATCCTCCACACTGCCAAGAGTCTTACCATTAATACTATATTCTGCCATCATACTTGACTGGCCAGAATGAACCACCTAACACTTATCTGGGTTGAAATCCATCTGCCACTTCTCAGCCCAGTTTTGCATCCTATCAATGTAACCTCTGACAGCCCTCCACACTGTCCACAACACCCCCAACCTTTGTGTCATGCAAATCTGTTAGCAAATTTACTAACCCATCCCTCCATTTCCTCATCCAGATCACAAAGAGTAGGGGTCACAGAACAGATCCCTGAGGCATACCACTGGTCACTGACCTCCATGCAGAATATGACACATCTACAACCACTCTTTCCCTTCTAGAGGGCAAGCCAATTCTGGAAACACAAAGCAAGGTCCCCTTGGATTCCATGCCTCCTTACTTTCTCAATAAACCCTGCATGGGTACCTTGTCAAATGTCTTGCTGAAATCCATATACACTACATCTACTGCTCTTCCTTCATCAATGTGTTTAGTCACATCTTCAAAAAAATTCAATCTGGCTCATAAGGCATGACCTGCCTTTGATGAAGCCATGCTGACTATTCCTAAACATATTATTCCTCTCCAAATGTTCATAAATCCTTCCTCTCAGGATCTTCTCCATCAACTTACCAACCACTGAAGTAAGACTCACTGGTCTACAATTTCCTGGACTATCTCTACTCCCTTTCTTGAATAATGGAACAACATCCACAACCCTCAAATCCTCCGGCACCTCTCCTGTCACCATTGATGATGCAAAGATCATTGCCAGAGACTCAGCAATCCCATCCCTCACCTCCCACAGTAGCCTGGGGTACATCTTGTCCAGACCCGGTGACTTATCCAACGATGCTTTCCAAAAGCTCCACCACATCCCCTTTCTTAATATCTACATGCTCAAGGTTTTCAATCCGCTGTAGTCATCCCTACAATTGCCAAGATCCTTTTCCGTAGTGAATACTGAAGCAAAGCACTCATTAAATACCTCTGCTATCCCCTCAGGTTCCATACACACTTTTCTACTGTCACACTTGATTGGTCCTATTCTCTCCTGTCTTATCCCCTTCACATATTTGCAGAATGCCTTGGGGTTTTCCTTAATTCTGTCTGCCAAGGCCTTCTCATGGCCCCTTCAGGTTCTCCTAATTTCTTTCTTAAGCTCCTTCCTGCTAGCCTTATAATTTTCTAGAATTCTATCATTACTTAGTTTTTTAAACCTTTCATAAGCTCTTCTTTCCTTCTTGACTAGATTTACAATAGCTTTTGTACACCACTGTTCCTGTACCCTACCATCCTTTCCCTGTCTCATTGGAATGTACCTATGCAGAACACCATGCAAGTATCCCCTGAACATTTGCCACATTTCTTCCATACATTTCCCTGAGAACATCTGTTCCCAATTTATGCTTCCAAGTTCCTGCCTGATAGCTTCATATTTCCCCTTACTCCATTTAAAGGCTTTCCTAACTTGTCTGTTCCTATCCCTCTCCAATGCTATGGTAAAGGAGATAGAATTGTGATCACTATCTCCAAAATGCTCTCCCACTGAAAGACCTGACACCTGACCAGGTTCATTTCCCAACAGCAGATCAAGTACAGCATCTCCTCTTGTCGACCTATCTACATATTGTGTCAAGAAACCTTGAACACACCTAATAAACTCCTCCCCATCTAAATCTCTTGCTGTAGAGACATGTCAATGATTATTTAGGGAATTAAAATCTCCCACCATGACAACCCTGTTATTATTACACCTCTCCAGAATCAGTCTCCCTATTTGCTCCTCGATGTCCCTGTTACTATTGGCTGGTCTATAAAAAACACACAGTAGAGTTATTGACCCCTTCCTGTTCCTAACTTCCACCCACAGAGACTCCGCAGACAATCCCTCCATGTCTTCCTCCTTTTCTGCAGCTGTGACACTATCTTGGATCAACAGTGCCACACCCCCACCTCTTTTGCCTCCCTCCCTGTCCTTTCTGAAACATCTAAAGTCTGGTAGTCAAAGTAACCATTCCTGCCCCTGAGCCATCCAAGTCTCTGTAATGGCCACAACATCATAGCTCCAAGTCCTGATCCACACTCTAAGCTCATCTGCTTTGTTCATAATACTCCTTGCATTAAAATAGACACATCTCAAACCATCGGTCTGAGCGCCTGCCTATCTCCCTCTCACGCTGCCTATCCTCCCTCTCACACTGTCTCCAAGCTTTTTCTATTTTTAAGCTAACCGCCTCTTCCTCTGTCTCTTCAGTTTGGTTCTCACCCCGCAGCCATCCTAGTTTAAACTCTCCTCAATAGCCTTAGTAAACCTCCCCACCAGGATATTGCTCCCCCTGGGATTCAAGTGCAACCCGTCCTTTTTGTACAGGTCACTCCTGCCCCAAAAGAGGTCCCAATGATCCAGAAATCTGAATCCCTGCCCCTTGCTCCAATCCCTCAGCCATGCATTTATCCTCCACCTCACTCTATTCCTATACTCACTGTCATGTGGCACAGACAGTAATCCCGAAATTACTGCCTTTGTGGTCCTGCTTCTCAATTTCCTTCCTAACTCCTTGTAGTCTGCTTTCAGGACCACCTCCCTTTCCCTGCCTATGTCATTGGTACCAATATGTACCATGACCTCTGGCTGTTCTCCTTCCCACTTCAGGATATCGTGGATGTGATCAGAAACATCCCAGACCCCGGCACCTGGGAGGCAAGTTAGGGGGCTGTTTAAGGAAACTTTTAACAAACTCTATTCCATCTACTCTTTTTACAGTATGTGAGTCCTTGTCAATAAGTGGAAAGTTAAACAACCTTATGTTTCTTGCAACAGACTGCAATCTCTACAAATTTGTTCCTCTAAACCATTGGACTGCGGGGTAGTCTGTAATATAGTCCCATTAATGTGGTCAGACCTTTCTTACCACTCAATTCTACCCATAATGCCTCAGCAAACGAGTTCTCCAATCTGGCTTGTGAGCCCTGCTGTGACATTTTCCCTCAATAGTATCACCACCCCTCCTCCTTTAATGCCTCCCACTTGGTCACGTCTATAACAATGGAACCCTGGAATATTGAGCTGGCTGTCCTGCCCCTACTGCAACCACGTCTCAATAGTAGGTACAATATCATAATTCCAGGTTTTGATCCATGCCCTGAGCTCATATGCCTTTCCTATAATACTTCTTGCATGAAATATAAACAGATCTAGACATTAGTCACACCGTGCTCAATCTTTTAAATCCTGACTCTGTCTTAACATCTGTCAACACAATCTCTGCGATAACTGTTCTGGCACTCTGGTTCCCATCCCCCTGAAACTCTAGTTTAACAACCACCCCCCCCCCCCCACCCACTGCTCCTGTGCAGCACTAGCAAACCTTCCTGCTTCCCACTGGGATATTAGTCCCCTTCCAGTTCAGGTACAAGCTTTCTCTTCTATACAGGTCCCTTCTTTCCTGGAAGAGAGCCTGATGATCTAAAAAATCTTACACCCTCCCTCTTACACCAACTCCTTAGCTACATGTTAAACTGTATAATCTTTCTATTTCTGGCCTCACTAACATGTGGCATTGGTAGCAATCCTGGAGGTCCTGCCCTTTAACTTAGCACCTAACTCCCTGAACTCAATTTGAATACCTTGTAAGTCTTCCTACCCATGTCACTGTAACCTACATGGACCGCGACCTCTGGCTGTTTACTCTCCCACGTAAGAATGCCGAGGACTCGATTCAAGATGTTCTGGACCCTGGCACCTGGGAGGCCACAAACCATTCTGGAATCTCTTTCTCTTCCAGAGAACCTTCACTCTGTTCCTCTAACTAATGAATCACCCTCATTACTGCTTACCTCTTCTCCCTCTTCCCTTCTGAGATTCAGAGTCAGACAGTGCCAGAGACCTGACTGCTGTGACTTTCCTCTGCCAGGTCATTCCCCCACCCACCCCCCAACAGTATCCAAAGTGGTATACTGTTGTTGAAGTGGATGGCCACAGGGGTACTGGCTGTTTATCCCCTCTCCCCTTTCTGACTGTCACCCATTTTTTTGTGTCCTGCATCTTGGGTGTAACTACTTCTCTATATCTCCTATCTATCATTCCCTCAGCCTCCCAAGTGATCTGGAGTTCATCCGGTTCCTGCTCCAACTCCTTATTGCAGAGTGTTAAAAGCTGCACTTCTCATAGGTGTAGTCATCAGGGGCACTGGAGGACTCTCTGCCTTCCTACAACCTGCAAGAAAAGCATCCCACTATCCTTCCTGGCATGTCTACTGTTCTAGCTGAGCAAAATGTAAAGAAGGAAGAACTGTGTGTTGGGGGGGGGGGGGGGGAGGTGAAACTCTACCTATAGCATTTTTTTGCCTTCTCTCACTCAAGCCTCTCCTTGCTGATGCCTAAAAATCTCCACTCTAAATCTGACCACTCAAAAGATGGCCACTCTGCTTACCCCAGCCTTACTTTAATTTGTTTTTGCCAATCAATCCTGAATGCTGGTTGGTCACTGTTCAAAACTCCAAACTGCCAAAAGTCACTACCTTTTCTACTCAGTCGGTGAACCTGAATGAGCTATGTCTTCTCAAGCTTCTGATCTCTAATTAGCCATTGCTCAAAGTACAATTCATGTACAATTAGGGGTAGATAATAAAGACTGGTGCAACCAATGATATACAAAGTCTGTGAAAGAAAATATTAAAATAGTATTCAAAAAATTAAAAGCTGACAGCAAGGAAATCTGGATGAACTGAGTAAGTATTTTGCATCAGTCTTCACTGTGAAAGACACTAGTAGTATGCTGGAAGTTTGAGAGTGTCAAGGGGCCGAAGAGAGCACAGTTGCTATTTCTAGGGAGGTGGTGCTTGGGAAACTGAAATGTCAGTAGGTAAGTCACCTGGACTACACCACTGGATTCTAAAAGAGGTAGCTGAAGAAATTGTGGAGGCATTAGTAATGAGCTTTTAAAAATCAATAGATTGTGGCATGGTTCCAGAGGACTGGAAAGTTACAAATGTTACCACTCTTCAAGATGGGAAAGAGGAAGAAGAAAGAAAATTATAGGCCTGTTAGTCTGACCTCAGTGGTTGGGAAGTTATTGGAGTTAATTGTTAAGGATGTGCTTTTGGGGTACTTGGAGACACATAATAGGCCATAGACATCATGGATTCCTCAAGGGAACATTCTGCCTGACAAATTTATTGGAATTCCTTCAGGAAATAACAAGCAGTGTAGACAAAGGAGAGTCAGTTGATGTTACGTACTTGGATTTTCAGAAGGCCTTTGATAAAGTGCCATACATGAGACTGCTTAACAAGCTACAAGCCCATGATATTACAGGGAAGATACTAGCATTGGCTGATTGCATGAGGCAAAGTGTAAAAGTAAAGGGATCCTTTTTGGATTAGCTACTGGTGGCTAGTGTTCCACAAGGGTTTATGTTGGGATAGCTGCTTCTTATGTTGTAGGTCAATAATTTGATGACGGAATTGATGGCTATGCGGCCAGATTTATGGTGATACTCAGATGGGTAGAGGTGCAGGTAGTATTGAGGAAGCAGAGACTGCAGAAGGACTTAGATTAAGAGAATGGGCAAAGAAGTGGATGGAATACTGTGTCAGGAAGTGTATGGTAATGCACTTTGGTAGAAGGAATAAAAGCATAGACTATTTTCTAAGCAGAAAATTCTAAATCCAAGGGATTTGGGAGTCCTCGTGCAGGATTCCCTAAAGGTTAATTTGCAAGTTGAGTATGTGGCGAGGAAGCAAAATGCAATGTTAGCATTCATTTGAAGAGGACTAGAATATAAAAGCAAGGATATAATGTTGAGGCTGTATAGGGCACTGTTGAGGTCTCAGTTAGAGTATTGTGAACAGTTTTGTGCCCCTTATCTAAGAAAGGATGTGCTGACATTGGATAGGGTTCAGAGGAGGTTCATGAGAATGATTCTGGGAATGAAAGGATTATCATACAAGTAGCGAATGATGGCTCTAGGCCTGTACTCGCTGGGATTTAGAAGAATGACCATGCATTTCCATCGAATGTTGAAAAGCCATGATAAAGTGGATGTGAAGAGGCTGTTTCCTTTGATGAGGAAGTCTAAGGCCAGACGGTACAGCCTCAAAATATAGGGATGTCCATTTAACTCAAAATTCAAAGTAAAATTTATCATCAGAGTATATACGTCACCACATACAACCAAGATTCTTTTTCTGCTGGCATATTTAACAAGTACAAATTCCTGCAGCCGGTAGAGAGTCACGGATGTACACTGGACCAATGTTTGAGGAACAGAGATGAGGAGACATTTCTTTCACTGGAGGATGGTGTATCTGGAATTCATTGCCACATGAGGTTGTAGAGCCCAGGTCATTGGGTGCATTTAAGTTAGAGATTGGTATGGGCTTAATTATTCAGGGTGTGAAAGGTTATGGGGAGAAGGCAAGAGAATGGGGTAGAGAGGGATTTAGATAGGCAATGATGAAATGGCAGAGCAGACTCGATGGGCCGAATGGTTTAATTCTGCTCCTTTGTCTTGGGGTATAAGTAATAATTAGTGCATATTTCAGGTTAGAAACAGGTAACTTTATGAAATTGGTTATATTTCTAAAGAAACAAAAATCTGGTATTCATAAACACAAGAAAATCTGCAAATGCTGGAAATCCAAAGCAACACACACAAAATGCTTGAGGAACTCAACAGGCCAGGCAGCATCTATGGAAAAAAGTAAACAGTGTTTTAGGCCAAGACCTTTGATTGGGACTTGATCTGGTATTGATAGGTGTAAACTCTGTGCAGTGTGGATTGAAACCTACAGTTGAGCTTGTTCAGATGCATCTATTTCATGCTGAAACATTGAAATGAGATAGAAGACCATGATGGCCCATCAACTTATTCTATCAATCAGTGTGATTTCACTGTATCCCTTGACATTGTTTGTTAATAAACATCAAGTGTAAGATCAACAACTGACTGAGCCTCAGTTTGCATTTGTGGAATAAAGTTCCAAACATTAAACTATTCCTAACTTCAATCCCAAAAAATTCTACCTTAATTTTTAGACTATCCATGAAAAAAACTTTCTTCCAGGGTTCTCAATTTCTCTAATTTCTATTAAACCACTCCATTACCTTTTACGTTTTACAATTGTAGTTTGTGAAACCTCTCAAAATATGACATTTGGGTTGAGGTGTTATAATCTTCATTGCACTTGAGAAAAAAAACAATATTAATGTGCCAAGTGTGGTGTAAACACCACCATTTTTGCTCGTGTATGTTTATGGTCAGTTCTTGGAATCAAAATGATCAGCCGTTGTATATAAAAGTAAAAGTAACCTAGACAAGGTAAAAATTATGCCATTAGAAATTTACTTTAAGACTGTTGTCAGGTCTGTGTTTCATATGAAGCTAATTGTTTGAGTATAAATAAATAAAATTGCTTTTGATTTAAAGCCAGTGCCATGTTTCCCTCATAATGCTTATTGTCTGCCATACTGGTGGGGAGTAGAATTTGTTTCCATATGTTTCCTGGAGTTGATGTACAGAATAAATACTGTTAATAGGCATGAGTCATGTCGTTTAATTAAGTGGACAAGTGTGTCATCCACAATTACAACAAATACTTACCATTAGTTTAAAGCGCACTAAAATGTGACTTGTTGAGGCTGGTAACATCATAATGGAAAGCTGCCTTAAGTTATTAAGGCATTATGTCTGGGGTAATGAGATTAATGTAGGAATTGAAGATTGTGTTTAATTATAGTTCAACCATAGATGAATATAGCCATACGAAATAGTGTTCCTCTGGTGCCAAGGTGCAAAACACATTAACAACATTAGCATAGGACAAATAGCACAATGGTTACTATTTCATAAAAACATACAGTCACAAAGTAATACAGCAAAAGTCACTGAGTGTAGAATTACTGTAGAATTCATGGTAAGTTGCCCTGGTTCAGCTTGTTCTTCCACCAAGTGAACACTGGAGGACAGCACTAATGGGAGGGGCCAGCCCCCAACACCAGTATGGATTCCACAGAGGCTCTCCCACACTGCCTCTACATTTCCTTTCCTGGTTGGCTACCCTGAAGCATGGATTTAGTCCCCTCCACAACCAAGGCAACACAGCTCCTCTGTCATTGGTCTCGTCAGTGAACCAGACCTGCAGTATTCTATGTTACCAATGTCCAACAGGGTCTTGTGATCACAATAAAAGACAATCACCCACACACCTGTCCAATGGTACACACCAAGTCCAGCCATCAACACAACAATGATATGCAATAAGTCCAGCTCCATCGCTATCAAGTAACTCATTGATGGGATAGTCTTGCGGACTTAATGTTCTTAGTATCCAGCAGTGACTTTTAATTATAAAAATGACTTACAAGACAAACAAATCTTTAACTGGACCTAAAGTAGCCACTGCTTTCAAGTGCGCTACCATCTAGGGGCAGGGAGTAGTTTATGTGCTGCACTATAGACAGCCAGCTACGCAGGTTTGGTTCTCATTGCTATCCCAAATATTCCATATTGAGCGATCAGGCACCAGAGTGTACAGTTTTAAACCATAAAAACCATAAGATTTTGGAGCAGAATTAGGCCATTTGACCCGTTGAGTATGCTCTGCCATTTGATCATGACTGATTCATTTCCCTCTCAACCCCATTCTGCGGCTTTCTCTCTGTAACCTTTGACACCCTGACTTATGAAGAATCTATCATCTCCACCTTAAATTCTCTCAGTGATCTCATCTCCACAGCCACCTGTGACAATGTATTCCACAAATTCTGGCTAAAGAAATTCCTCCTCGTATTTGTTCTGAATGGATGTCCCTCTATTGTGAGGTTGTGCTCTCTGGTTTTAAACTCCCCCATGCTAGGAATCATACCCTCCACATCCATTCTATCTAGAGCTTTCAACATTTGATAGGTTTCAATGAGATTCCCTCTCACTCTTTTAAATTCCAGTGAGTAGAGGCCCACAGTCATCAAATGCTCCTCATATGATAAGCCTTTCATTTCTGAAATCTTTTTCACAAACCTCCTTTGAGCCCTCCCCAATGCCAACACATCCTGTCTTACAACAACACACACAAAATGCTGGTGGAACACAGCAGGCCAGGCAGCATCTATAGGGAGAAGCACTGTCGACGTTTCGGGCTGAGACCCTTCGTCAGGACTTTAGATAAGGGGAACAAAACTGCTCACAATACTCCAAATGAGGTCTCACCAGTGCTTTATAACCCTCAGCATTACAGCCTTGCTTTTACATTCTAGTCCTCTCAAAATGAATGCTAAAATTTACCTTCCTCAGCACTGACTCAACCTACAAGTTAACCTCCAGGGAATCCTGCACAAGGATTCCCAAGTCCCTTTGCACTTAATATTTTAGAATTTTCTCCCTATTTAGAAAATTGTCTACGCTTTTATTCCTTCTACCAAAGTGCATAACCATACACTTCCTGACACTGTATTCCATCTGCCATGTGTTTCCCATTCCCCTAATCTGCCCAGGTCATTCTGTACACCTCCTGCTTCCTCAACACTACCTGCCTCTCCACCTCTATTTGTATCATCCGCAAGCTTGGCCTTAAAGCCATCAATTCCATCATTCAAATCATAGACATACAATGTAAAAAGAGGGCAGTCCTAATACCAAACCCTGTGGAACACCAATTGTCATTGGCAGCCAAACTGAAAGAATCCTTTTATTCCCTCTCTTTGCCTCCTGCCAATCAGCCAATGCTATATCCATGCTGATATCTTTCCTGTAATGCTCTGTGAGGCACCTTGTCAAAGGCCTTCTGAAAATCCAAGTACACAACATCCATTGATTCTTCTTTGACTGTGAGGTGAGGAAGTCTGTTGGTCAGAATTGACCATGGATATTGCCCAGATATGCAAGCCTGGGCAGTATGATATGGAGAGCAAGCTGTTGCCCATGTAGTAAGCTCCCCATCTCCACGCAACCAATGAACCAGGAACGGCAGAGACTGATACAGTTTGGTACCAGCATCATCACAGGAGTTGCTCAGCATTGAACTCAATGTAGGACTGCCTTAGGGACTCCAGCTCCAGATTTTTCCCTCGGGGTTTACTCCCAGTCTTCCCCATGAGTGGGCATAGCTACAAGTTACTGAAGTTTGAAATCATAAGCTTTCTTTTCCTAGATGAGCTGCCAACCACAGCTACAAAGCCCCATCTGCACAATGTGACTGGTTTTAAGGCACCAGTAACCCACCTTTGCCCCTTCTCCTGTCAGTAGAAATGGTTCCACCAGGATTGGTAACTAAGACGCACATGAAGGCCAGGAGCTGATCTTGGTTGTCAAAGGCTATTTGCGGCGCACACCATTGGAAGCACTTAATAGGTAGTGGGAGCTTGTCCCCATTATCAGCCCTGGCTGTAACAACCTTAAGGGACCTTTGTCTAACCTGTTTGCTATTTCCTCAAAGATTCCAATAGGTCTGCCAGGGAAGATTTTCTCATAAGAATCCATGCTGACTTTGGCCCATTTTATCACGTGGTTCCAAGTACCTTGAAACCTCATGCTTAACAATCAACACCAAAATCTTCTCAATTACTGAGATCAGGCTAACTGGCCTATAATTTCCTTTCTTCTGCCTCCCTCCCTTCTTGGAGTGGAGTGACATTTGAAATTTTCCTGAGCTCCTGAACAATGCCAGAACCTATTAATTCTTGAAAGCTCATCAGTAATGCCTCCACAATCTCTTCAGCTACCTCTATCAGAACCCTGGGGTTCTGACATCTACTCAAGGTGACTTATCTACCTTAAGACCTTTCAGCTTCCCAAGTACCTTTTAATAGCAACTGCACTCACTTCTGCCCCCGGCACTCTCAAACATCCAGCATACTAGTAGTGTTCTCCACAGTAAAGAATGATGCAAAATACTTATTCATTTTGTCTGCCAACTCCTTGTCCCCAATTACTACCTGTCCAGTGTTATTTTTCAGCAGTCTGATATCTACTCTTGCCTCTCTTTTTCTCTTCATATATCTGAAAAAACTTTTGGTATCCTCTTTGATATTATTGGCTAGCTTACCTTCATGTTTTATCTTTTCATGGCTTTTATCTGTTTATGGCTTTTTTGGTTGCCTTCTGTTAGTTTTTAAAAGCTTCCCAGTCCTCCAACTTCCCACTAATTGTTGCTATTATGTTGGCTTTGACTTCCCTTGTCAACCACAGTCATGTCATCCTGCCTTTAGAATACATCTTCTTCTGCTTTGGGATGTATCTATCCTGCACCTTCTGAATTGCTCCCAAGAACTCCAACCATTGCTGCTCTGCTGTCATCCCTGCTAATGTCCCCTTCCAATCAACCTTGGCCAGCTCCTCTGTAATTCCTTTTACTTCACTGTAATACTGATACATCTGACTTTAGCTTCTCCATCTCAAATGGCAGGGTGAATCCTATCATATTATGATCACTGCCTCTAAAAGGCTCTTTTACCTTAAGCTGTCGAATCAAACACCCAGTCCAGAATACCTGAATCTCTAGTGGGCTCACCACAAGCTACTACTCTGTGCTGTATGTCAATAAATAAATAAGCTGCACAAAAAAGCCATCTCATGGCATCCTACAGATTCTTTGTCTTGGGATCCAAAATCAACACCAATCTACCTAGATATTGAAATCCCCCATGACTTTTGTAACATTGTCCTTTTGACATGAATTTTCCATTTCCCATTTTAATTTGTGGCCCATATCCCGGCTACTGTTTGGAGGCCTGTATATAACACATATCAGGGTCTTCTCACCCTTGCAGTTTCTGAACTCTACACACAATTCTAATCTTTCTAAGGATTTGATTTCATTTGTTACCAACAGAGCTACCCCACCCCCTCTGACTACTGTCTGTCGCTTCGATAAAATGTGTATCCTTGCACGTTAAGCTCTCAACTATAATCTTTTTTCAGCCGCAACTCAGTGATGTCCATGTCATATCTGCCAATCTCTAACTGCTCGAGTCTACATAATCATCTTATTTCAAATACAGCGTACATTCAACTAGAACACTTTCAATTCTGTATTCATCACCCTTTTTGATGTTGTCCCCATATTACACTACAACTCATTTCACTGACTGCAATTTGCCCTAACATCTGCCTGTCCTAAAACTCTCACTATACACTGCCTCTGCTTGTATACTAAATACCTCATCCTCAGCCGTCACTCCTTTTCCCACCCCCACTTTAAACCCTCCCCAACAATTCTAGCAAACCTGTCTGCAAGAATATTAATCTCCTTGTTAAGAAACAATATTCCTGTCATATTGTTTGAATAGCAAAGATTCACCACATTGTTACTAGGCTGAAGAACCGCAGTACAAGGGGAGTTTTAGTCAACCAGGGTTCATATTCATTAGAATTAAAATATTGAGAAAGGATCTAATTGAAACTGATAAAATTTTGACAGGTCTAGGCAAAGGAAATGTTTGGAGGATGTTTATCCTACCTTGTGCATCGAGAACAGAGGCTCATGGCTTCAGATTACAGGACAAGAATTTAGGACAAACGAGAAATTCCTTCACTCAGAGGGTAGTGATCCTGTAAAATGCACAATGATGGAGGGCTGGGAAGTTAGACCACTGACAAAGAAAATTCTAGATGCAAAAAGATTCAATGGCAATGGGATAAAAGGTAGGAATATGTTATTGAGATGATCAAGCTGAAGGGGCCACCTAATATCCATAGCAATGCATGCCATGGAATTAGAGAAAATAGATAAAAACGAATTAATAGTTATTTAAAAATATACTTTACTATACTTTGTGATAGTCATTGTAAAACTTCCTTGTAAAAATTGTGCATAATTTATGTTTATGTTTTTCTTGCGAATGCTGCTTATATACACTATATTCCTGTAATGCTGCTGGAATTTAGTTTTTCATTGCACGTGTGCATATGATATACATTTGACTCTGATTTCCATTCATTTTTGGGACAGACCTCTTGGGAAAAGAGATTTCTGGCTGGAAACAAATTATGTTTCATATCAGAGTATTACATTATGATGCCAAATATTGAAGATTAAAGTCCCACAGACATTGCATTAATCATGAGGGTCGCAAAAACAAGTATCTTTATAAGATGAGCAGAATGGACAGACTTTTCTTTTTACAACTTCAGTCTACCCAATTTCAAGACAACTATCATGCACCACAAAAAATAATAATCCAAAATCTTAAAGCAAAAAAAATGTACTATTTTTCAAAACTAAATGCTCTACCAGGAAAGGAAACATACAGCAGAGCTTTAAGGTCTATTCTTAACCTTGGAATTTGACAGTTTTACATTTCTTCAGGACTGTGTAGAAGGAGCAATAATGTATATCATTTGTAAATTCAAGCAACTAGACTTTGCCCTCTAGCTATGCATTTTAGAATTATTAATTGGAAATCCATAGGCATTCCCATTTCTTCCCGAGGTCTCACTCAACTGTAAAATTTTGGTGGGGCTCGGATTTGTTATCACTTGGTAACCCAAAAAGGATTTGCAAATGGCAAAAAAATTAACAGATGAATTCCAGAGGCCGTCTCACAGGCATCCCATCAGTAAAGCCAGTCTCGGAGCTCCAGTCCCCAAGGTTCAATCCAATCCTCTGGTGCGGTATCTGTGAAGTTACACATTCTCCCTCATACCAACGAACACCAGAAAATCTGCAGGTGCTGGAAATCCAAAGCAACACACACAAAATGCTGGAGGAACTCCTGACCTGCTGAGTTCCTCCCGCATCTTGTGTGAGCTGCTCCCCGTTTCCTCACAGATCCCAAAGACAGCGAGTCGGTAGGTGAATTGGCCCAACTGCCTGGATGTGGAACGAATGGAATTGGATTCCTGCAAATAATAGGCGGTGGGTGGTCGGCGTGTAAGTTACTGTGCCGTATCTGTCTAGGCGCTCTTCAGTAAAATGCCCTTCTTTCATTTTTAAATGTGTTAGTTACAATAGAAACATAGAAAATAGGTGCAGGAGTAGGCCATTCGGCCCTTCGAGCCTGCACCGCCATTCAGTATGATCATGGCTGATCATCCAACTCAGAACCCTGTACCTGCTTTCTCTCCATACCCCCTGATTCCTTTAGCCACAAGGGCCATATCTAACTTCCTCTTAAATATAGCCAAAGAACCGTCCTCAACTGTTTCCTGTGGCAGAGAATTCCACAGAGTCACCACTCTCTGTGTGAAGAAGTTTTTCCTCATCTCGGTCCTAAAAGGTTTCCCCTTTATCCTTAAACTGTGACCCCTCGTTCTGGACTTCCCCAACATCGGAAACAATCTTCCTGCATCTAGCCTGTCCAATCCCTTTAGAATTTTATACGTTTCAATAAGATCCCCCCTCAATCTTCTAAATTCCAGTGAGTATAAGCCTAGTCGATCCAGTCTTTCTTCATATCCAAGTCCTGCCATCCCAGGAATCAATCTGGTGAACCTGCTCTGTACTCCCTCTATGGCAAAAATGTCTTTCCTCAGATTAGGGGACCAAAACTGCACACAATATTCTAGGTGCGGTCTCACCAAGGCCTTGTACAACTGCAGTAGAACCTCCCTGCTCCTGTACTCAAATCCTTTTGCTATGAATGCCAACAGACCATTTGCCTTTTTCACTGCCTGCTGTACCTGCATGCCCACCTTCAATGGCAGGTGTACAATGACACCCAGGTCTCATTGCATCCCCCCTTTTCCTAATCGGCCACCATTCAGATAATAATCTGTTTTCCTGTTCTTGCAACCAAAGTGGATAACCTCACATTTATCCACATTAAATTGCATCTGCCATGAATTTGCCCACTCTCCTAACCTATCCAAGAAACCCTGCATCCTCCTTACAGCTAACACCGCCGACCAGCTTCGTGTCATCTGCAAACTTGGAGATGCTGCATTTAATTCCCTCGTCTAAATCATTTATATTGTAAACAATTGGGGTCCCAGCACTGAGCCTTGCGGTACCCCACTAGTGACTGCCTGCCATTTCGAAAAGGTCCTGTTTACTCCCACTCTTTGCTTCCTGTCTGCCAACCAATTCTCTATCTACAATACCATACCCCCAATACCGTGTGCTTTAAGTTTGCACACTAATCTCCTGTGTGGGACCTTGTCAAAAGCCTCTTGAAAATCTAAGTATACCACATCCACTGGATCTCCCCTATCCACTCTACTAGTTACATCTTCAAAAAATTCTATAAGATTTGTCAGACATGATTTTCCTTTCACAAATCCATGCTGACTTTGTCCAATGATTTCACCTCTTTCTAAATGTGCTGTTATCACATCTTTGATAACCGACTCTAGCATTCTCCCCACCACCGATGTCAGACTAACCGGTCTATAATTCCCCGGTTTCTCTCTCCCTCCTTTTTTAAAAAGTGGGGTTACATTAGCCACCCTCCAATCCTCAGGAACTAATCCAGAATCTAAGGAGTTTTGAAAAATTATCACTAATGAATCCACTATTTCTTGGGCTACTTCCTTAAGCACTCTGTGTTGCAGACCATCTGGCCCTGGGGATTTATCTGCCTTTAATTTACCTAACACCATTTCCCTACTAACATTTATTTCCCTCAGTTCCTCCATCTCATTAGACCCTCGGTCCCTTACTATTTCCGGAAGATTATTTATGTCCTCCTTAGTAAAGACAGAACCAAAGTAATTATTCAATTGGTCTGCCATGTCTTTGTTCCCTCTGATCAATTCACCTGTTTCTGATTGTAAAGGATCTACATTTGTCTTGACCAATCTTTTTCTTTTCACGTATCTATAAAAGCTTTTACAGTCAGTTTTTATGTTCCCTGGCAGCTTTCTCTCATAATCTTTTTTCCCTTTCCTAATTAAGCCCTTTTTCCTCCTCTGCTGGTCTGTGAATTTCTCCCAGTCCTCAGGTGTGCCGCTTTTTTTTTGCTAGTGCATATGTTTCTTCTTTGGACTTGATACTATCCCTAATTTCCCTTGTCAGCCACGGGTGCATTACCTTTCCTGGTTTATTCTTTTGCCAAACTGGGATGAACACTTGTTGTAGTTCATCCATGCGATCTTTAAATGCTTGCCATTGCATATTCACCGTCAACCCTTTAAGTATCATTTGTCAGTCTATCTTAGCTAATTCATGTATCATACCTTCAAAGTTACCCTTCTTTAAGTTCAGAACCTTTGCTTCTGAATTAACTATGTCACTGAATTAACACAGTCCAACAATGAAGATTTGCGTGCTACCTCCTTGAAACGACTCGTCTCTACATCGTCTTTCTTCTTCTATTTCCAGCAGTTTAGACGCATCTAGGCGTATTACTGCCCTCCGCAGAGTGTACAATTAATTACAGAATTTCAAGAAACAAATATATACTCGCATGTAGAAACAGAATAAGAATTTTGTGTGTGTTGAATAAACTTTTCAATCAGATGGTGGTTCTCTTGGTGGCCAAACAAAGATTTAATAGAAAAACAAAATATATTTAAATCAGACAACCTCTTGTGTAATATTCTTCTTTCAATTTTATATCAATTACAACTCAGCAAAACATGCTGAACTGTCTCTGGGACTACCAGTCACATAATCCCGTTGGATGTTTTCCTATTATCTTTAAGTAATAGTTTAGCCCACAATGCCCCAAACCTAAGTCTTGTTAATTTCAGCATATCTCTACGATTTATAGAGTAACAGTCTGAGACCATTTTAACTAGAGGGTGACTAGAAAAGAAATGCATCCCCTTTAATTCATTTTTCCAATCCTCTTGTCATTACTTCTCAATTCTGCTCCGCCTAGGGGTATTCTAATTCTTACTTGCCCGCTCAGAAAAGAAGACTTTGCAATGCCATCCACAATTTTATTTTCCTCCACCCCAGCATGCCCAGGTATCCATGTAAATCTAACTTCACAACCCATCTTCCCTACTCTAAACAAAACTAAGAGAATCTCAGTAACTACGTCAGGCCGAACTTTTGATTTATTCCCTTTTATAGCCTCTAAGGCAGCAGCAGAATCCGAACAGATGATAACCCTGCATGGTCCAGAGTCTATCCACCATAAGGGCCAGAGGATTGCTAATAATTCTGTTGCAAAGACAGGAACACCATCTGAAACCCGGTGACCAATCTCAACTCCAAGTTGAGACACGTACATCTCAAATCCTGCCTGGGTGCACTGAGCCATCAGTAAAAATCTTCAGATAAGATCCGCATTTACACATCGTGTTTGGTACAGGCATTATCTATTTCCCGCCGTCTCCGAGTCTCGGCCCCCAAGCCTCCAAACCACACGCTCTCAGCCAACATGGACCCCTTCATGTTCGCTAATTCACATCCTGAGGAGATTCATACCAGTCGCGCAAACATGCGACCTTAACTCTACAGTTAAAAAAATATACGTTCTCATCATTGTCGGTCTGAAGTGTAATAAAAATAAAGCCAGGCGGTTAAAAGGCGAGACAGGCATTCTCGGCAGACGGCTTATTGGGACCTGAAACTTGGAACGAGAAAGGGCGCCAAGCTCCGTTGCTAAGCGGGTGAGTGTGTGGTTTGGTGTTGGTACCGGGGCTCGGCTACCGGGCCGGGAGACCTCCGAGTGCCGCGGAGAAGGGGCAGTGACGGGCATGCCAGGCTTGTCCACCGGTCTCTGGCTGAGAGGGAACGGGAGGAAGAAACTAATTGAGGGAGCGAGAAAAGGGAGGGAATGAGGGGAGGGGGCGGGGAGCAAGAAAAATCTTTACATCGCTTGGCCTTCCAGGTAACCCCAAACAGGGGTTTTAAACAAAGTTCTTTTGAACTCTTGCCACTGTTGTAAGAAGTCGGAAGTTAATAAATGAAAGGAGCAAAACAGCTCGGAGAGAAAGTAGAGAAAATAAATTCATTATTTATGTATAAATGAGACGCTTTTTAGAAAAGATGTTATCCATAGGTTGAATTCCCTAGACTTCGGAGATGATGTGGGCCGTCGCTGGGCACTCCAACTGGATTACATTGATCAGATTTTAACATTTCGCGTTTGTAATTTAGAATCACGTACAAATCTTTTAGTAATTCGTCACTATTGTCAACGGTATAATCTAAGCAATAACTTAGCTTCTCCTCTTCGATGCTGTACTTATGTAACATTGTCATCCATGCCCGTGTGTTTATTGATGACAACCTCTACTATCTCGACCCATGTGTCTTTGTTTAGTTTTTGACTATTTGCTGGTAATGAGTACTAAGTTCTTAACAGAATAGTTAAAAAAACTTAATCATATTCTTGAGTTAATGGTATGTTCGTTGGATGAGATGTGGGAATTTTGGGAGACCTCAGTGACCCTGATAACTACATCTACACGAATTGCACCAAGCTTAAGTTCCTTAAAGACAATGTTAAGGAACTGGAGCAGCAGCTCGATGACCTTCGCCTCAAAAGGAAGAATGAGGAAGTGATAGATAGGAGCTACAGGGAGGTAGCCACCCATAAGTTGCAGGAGGCAGATGCCCGATTGTCAGGAGAGTGAAATGGAATAGACAACCATTGCTGAATAGTCTTGTGGCCATTTCCCTCAATAAGTATAGTGTTTTGAATCCTATTGGGGTGGTGGTCAAACTACCAGAGAGAATCCACAGTAAGCAGGTCTGCATCACTGAGTCTGGATCTGTTGCTCAGAGGGAGGAGGGGGAAGCAGAGGTGAGTTGTAGTATAAGGAGGTTTGTTGGTTCTGTGGATGAGAATTCTGGATGGTTTGTTGGCTCCTGAGTGCCAGGATTAGGGTCATCTTGGATTGAGTTCATAGCATTCTTAAATGGGAGGATGAGCAACCAGAGGTCACGGTCCATGTAGGTAACAATAACAGGTAGGATGGATGATGAGGTCCTGCAAAGTGAATTTAGAGTTGGGTGCTAAGTTAAAGGACAGGACCTCCAGGGTTGTGATCTCAGCACTGCTACTGGTGCCACGTGCTAGTGAAACCAGAAATAGTAAAATCATACAGTTTAATACATGGCTAAGGAGTTGGTGCAGGAAGGAGGGCTTCATATTTTTGGATTATTGGGCTCTTCCAAGGAAGGTTGGACCTGTACAGAAGGGATGGTTTGCATCTGTACTGAAGGGGGACTAATATCCTTGTGGGAAGGTTTGCTAGTGCTGCACTTTGGGGTGGGGGGGGGGGAAGAAAGAGAGGTTAAACTAGATTTGCAGCAGGAGGATGGAAACCAGAGTGCCAGAACAGATAGATGAGTGGTTGTGGAGAAAGATGTTGTTAAGCTGATATACAAAGTTAGGAATCAAGGATGAGTAAAGCGGGACTAATGTCTGAGCAGCATATATTTCAATGCCAGGAGTAATGTAGGGAAGGTGGATGAGCTTGCGGCATGGATCAGCACATAGAACTATGACATTGTAGCTATCAGTATGACTTGATTGCAGGAGGGTCAGAACTGGCAGCTCAATGTTCTGTGTTCCGTTGTTTTAGATGTGACCAAGTGGGAGGGATTAAAGGAGAGGGGTGGTATTACCAGTCAGAGAAAATGACACGGTAGTGCTCAGTCAGAACAGATTGGAGATCTTGTCTAGTGAGGCTTTTTGGGTGGAACTGAGGAATAAGGTATGACCATGATAATGGAGCTTCATTATAGACCAACCAACGGTACACAGGATTTAGAGGCACACATTTTTAGAGAGGTTGCAGATTGATGCAAGAAACATGAGGTTGTGATAGTAAGGTGATTTTAATTTTCCACATTAACTGGGACTCCCATACTGTAAAAGGACTAAATGGAAAGAGTTTATCAAATGTGTTCAGGATAGTTTCCTTAATCGGTACGTAGAAGTTGCAACTAGAGAGAGTATGATACTAGAGACAGGGCAGGTGACAGAAATTTGTGTAGGGGAACACTTTGCATCCAGTGATCATAGTGCCGTTAGTTTCAATGTAATTATGGAAAAGGATAGGTCTGGTCCTTGAGTTGAGAAATTTAAATTGGAGAAAAGCCAATTTTGATGGTATCAGATCTGGCGAGTGTGGATTGGGGTAGATAGCGTTCTTGTAAAATATCTCTGTATCTCTATTGCATCGAAATCATTTTTATAAGCAGTAGTAACCCAAGTTGGGTGCAGTATTTCATGTGTAATCTACAATGTGGTGCAGGTGTAATGTAATTTCTGTACCTTTCAATCATATCCTTCCACAAATCTTTGTGCTTGGTTTACTTTGTTTAGACTCTTTGCTATCCTATAGTGTAACTTATTGAATGTACTCCAAGGTCCTTTTGAATTCTTCTCTGTTTCTCCCCATCCTGGTTCACAACTTTCAACTAATTATCTCATTCTTCCTAGCTGAATATACTGCCTCACATTTACCTGGTTTGAGCCTTACCTGTCATTTATTTTCTAATTCTGCTATCTTTTTTAAAGTCCTCTTGAAATTTGTTGTACAGTTTGATAAACATTGTTATACATAGATTTAGAAACACTATTACAGTTTCTGAAATCAAAACCATTAATGTAAGTTAGGAATTGGAGTAGTCCCAGCACTGATCTTCATGGAATGTGTGTATTGATCATCTTGCGAAGAGTTTGCTCCAACTTTCACTTTTTTTTAAGCTAGCTAGAATAAGTTGTTACTTGCCCCTGAACTCTGCATTCTCTGACTTTATTCATTAGGTGATCACGAGGCTCTCAGAATACAGAGCCTTCAAAATTCTGAGTAAATTGTATCCATTCAATAGGGTTGATCA
This sequence comes from Hypanus sabinus, assembly GCF_030144855.1. Lineage (NCBI taxonomy): Eukaryota > Metazoa > Chordata > Chondrichthyes > Myliobatiformes > Dasyatidae > Hypanus > Hypanus sabinus. The sequence goes on along the minus strand of NC_082716.1, from coordinate 59,977,988 downwards.
AGCCATACCTGTCCATTTTAAATCTATACTCACTATTCATTAATATCCTTTTTGTTTCTACGACTTTCTGTTTAGTGGTGGAATCATTAATTTTCACAGCAGTTAAACTAAGTAATACTAATTCCCTGAAATGTTCTATCACCTTTCTTAACATATAGATATTAGCAACTGGTCCTCCGCAACTGATCATTTTATTAGGTTCTAATAAATGTGCATAATAATGCCTCTGTAATCTGTTCACTATTATTTTAAATCCAAAATGGTATTTTATGCTCCTGTTTGATTAGTTTTTTGTGTACCAGTTTTTCTATTAAATGCACATGAATGCATGTTATTACTTATCATGCAATTATATTCACCTTTACTGTCATTGTATAACATTCAATGAGTCTGCAAGGAATACTGACTATTTTGTTATCTTAAGCAAAATATAAATAGCATAGCGTTGTTTCAATTCTTCAGATGCTACAAACTTTTAAAAGAGTTGAACAATATATATCTGAGGCCTCCACTGGTCGGGGTCAACCATGGATGTTGCATCCTATCTGCCTAGATATGCAAGCCAGGGTAGCACAATATGGAGAGCAAGCTCCCCCTCTGCCTTAGGGAGAACACCTCCAAGTGTTTCCCTTGGGGTTTACTCCTGAAGCCTTCCCTGTGAGTGGGTTTAGCTAATATATATTGTACTGAATTTACTTAAATCTTTCATCTGCCCCACAACTTGCGGAAGTACAAATCTTTGTGTTATGACTCGGTCGCAATGTACAGACATGTGAATTTATAAGTTTATTAGTTTGTAGAAAGAAGCTGTTCCATCGCCTGTTGGTTCTGCTTTAATGCTGTGCTACCATTTGCTAGATGGAAGCAGCTGGAACAGTTTATAGTTGGGGTGACTGGTATCCCTGATGATCTTTCAGGCCTTCTTTATGCTCTTGCTACTGTAAATGTCCTCAGTGAGGGAAGTTCAAAGGAGGAAATGTATACTGTATAGTTAAATTTAAAATCAATAATTCGTAAGATTTTGTCTTTTAAGAGCATTTTCTAATAAGACATTACTGTGAAATGGTAGAAATCATATCATCATTTCAGACAAATTATAGTGTTTAAGAAACTCGGAATTATTTTATTAAGGTTGGATTCAGGTGTCTGGCAATGTCAGCAGATACTAAATTTGCATTTTGATCCATTTCCTAATTTAATTTTTGTACTGGTTTCATAAAGCAATTTAAAAGATTTATAACAGGCTTTAAATAGTTCATGATGCACTAAATTTATATACTTAACAAGCTCATATAGCTCTTAGTTATTTAATCCACAATGTTTGTTTCTGTTTTCTAGTAAAGAGGATGCCTGGCCTAGTCCAGAATGAGTGTAATGGAAGGGGGAGCCCTAACAAAAGAAAACGACTTTCCCTTAAATTCTTTCAGAAAAAAGAAGCCAAACGAGCTCTTGATTTTACTGAGAAGGAAGAAACTGAACACTGTCCTTCGGAGCCAAAAAGGCTAGATAAGTATGTTGCAATATTTATTACACACATAAAGTTTTGCAAACTAAAATTTGCTATTATCAACATTATTTGGTTTATTTTTTTTCAATCAAGAGAACTATACATAGTTAAATCATAAATGTGCCTTCAAGTGTTAAGTTGAAATAATAAGGGAACTTTCTAGATTGTTTCAAAGATATGTCATGTTGTGCCATTTTGTTTCTTGAACTTCAGCTTATCAGCACAGGTGGACTCTGGTATCAAATAGAAATGCTAGGACACAGAAAGAAGCCACTTGTGAATTCCTCTCAGTGCCAGTCCCATATCACCCTTTTTTCTTTAACCTTGCTGGTTATTTTCCCAAAAGTGCCTATCCAGTTTTGAAAACCTTCATTGATTGTCTCCATCATCCTTGCTAGCAGTGAGTTACAAATTATAAAAATCTATTTTCTTAAAAATGCTCTCAGTGCTTGGTTTTCATTCAGTACTTTGAATCTGTATCCTCTGCTTCTGTCATATGCATAAGTACATATGCAATTCTGAATATCTTATCAAGTAAAGTGACAGGGCGGTTGACAACTGTGTGTAGGACCTTGTGATCATAAGTTCTATTAATTTCATGATAATAATGGAGAAGGATGGGACTGGTCCCTGAGATTCTAAATCGAAGAAAGGGTCTGACAAATATGGATTTGGAGAGGTAATTTTCTGGTAAAGGGATGCTTGGTAAGTAGGAGGCCTTCAAAAGTGAAATACTGAGTACAGCAACTATATATTCCTGTTAGAAAAGAAGGCAAGGGAATCTTGGTTTTCGAAGGGTATTGAGGTTCTGGTAAAGAAGAAGGTATAGGCAAAGGCAGTAAGGAACAAATGAGGCACTTGTAAGAGAACATTTAAGAGGGAAAGCATGGTTAAAAGAAGGCATGAAGGCATGAGGTTACTCTGATAGACAAGATGAAAGAGTACCTCAAGGGTAGAGAGAGTTTTTGGCATATTGGCCTTCATAAATCAGAGTGCTGAGTGCAAAGAATTGAGATGTTACTGTGAAATTGTTTAAAATGTTGGTGAGGCTAAATTTTAAGTAATCTCTCCAGTTTTGGTCACCTACCAACAAGAAATATATCAATAAGATTGAAAGAGTACAGAGAAAATTTACAAGGATTTTGCCAAGATTTGAGACCTGAGTTACAGAGAAAGGTAGAATATGTTCGGATTTTATTCCCTCGAGTGTAAGAAAATGAGGGGAGATTAGCAGGAGACAAAATTAAGTGTTATAGATAGGGTAAATGTAAGCAAGCTTTTTCCAGTGAAGTTGGGTAAGACTAGAACTAGGGTTATAGTTTAAGGATGAAAGGTGAATTATTTAAGAGGAACTTGAGGGGGATCTGCTTCAGATGGTAATGTGAGTGTGGAATGAGTTGCCAGCAGAAGTGCTGGATGCAGGCTCGGTTGCAATATTTAAGAGAACTTTTAATAGGTACATGAATAGGAGGGGTATTGAGGGCTATAGTCTAGGTTTGGGTTGATGGGACGATGCAGAGTAAGTTTGGCATGTACCACATGGGCCAAAGGGCCTGTTTCTATGCTTTAGTAGCTTATTACTATATATGTATGCATAGGTGCTTCAGAAAAAAACTGGATCACAGGCACATGGCATCAGATTTATAACCTTTACAAGGAATCCCATCCCTGCTTTTGTATAGTTGTTTTATTAATGTTTAGGATCCCATTTGATTTTTCAGCAAGTTACACATGTAATTTCAAAAGTTTATATACGCCCAGATTCCTCTTGTTACTGAATCCCAAAGGTTCACAAGCTTGTCTGGAACAAGGAGGTCAACCCCAATTTGTTTAGTAAATCCACAGAATAACACTGATCTCTAGAATAATTTTTGTAAATACACACTCCCATTTAACCTATCACATCTTTCCTAAGATGTGGCATCCAGTGCAGATCAGAATAGTCCAGGGTGGCTGAGCTTTTTTTATTTTTAAAGATATGTTAGCTACTACTTTTGTGACCTTTTTTCTCATATGCCCTGTCAAAGTACCCTGCAAGTATAGCTCCAGATATCTATGTTCTTAATGTTACACAATTATCATATTTTCAAATTGTTTCTTCTAGTTTATACTGTCACTTTTTATTCTCCATACCAAGAACTTCACATTTACCAGCATTAAAATTCATCCGGAATCTATCTCAAAATATTACTAAAGATAGATGGTCCTTGTTGCAAATTAGGTGGTGCTCCAATATGTCTGTCTTTATAGGCAGCGAAACAATCTTTTGCTATCAGTCTTTCATTTTGACAAGTCAATTATCAAATGCCTTCTTCAGTGCAAACAGTACTGTGCAAAAGTCTAAGACAGAATGCCGGAGGTGGGGAGATGGTGCAGACACACTTGGCACTGAGACATCAGGCAAGGTAATTTGATTCCAAACAATTGGCTTATTGATTATTACAGAATGTCTCTCTGGTGCTTCCCACTCTCTCCCTTCTCCCTTCACCTTTTGTCAACTATGATTCCCTTCTCTCTGTCCCCTTCCCACTCTCAGTCCATAGGAGACCCATATCAGAGCCAGGTTATCACTCAGATTATGTCATGGAATTTTTTTTTTGTGTGGCTAAAGTATGGTGCAATGCATAAAATTACTACAGCACTGTGCATAGTTGTCTTGAGCATCTTGGTGCTCTCTCTATATTTAATATCTAAGATTTCACACGCTATTGTGTAGACAACATCAAATACCTTTCCCTCATTGACCTTTTTGAGGACGTAACTATGAAAATGGATAAGGGAGCCAGTGGATGTAGTGTACCTAGACTTTCAGAAAGCATTTGATAAGGTCCCACATAGGAGATTAGTGGGCAAAATTAGAGCATGTGGTATTGGGGGGTAGGATACTAACATGGATAGAAAATTGGTTGGCAGACAGGAAACAAAGAGTAGGGATTAACGGGTCCTTTTCAGAATGGCGGGCAGTGACTAGTGGGGTACCACAAGGCTCGATGCTGGGACCGCAGCTATTTACAATATACATTAATGATTTAGATGGAGGGATTAAAAGTAACTAGCAAATTTGCAGATGACACAAAGCCTGGTGGCAGTGTGAAATATGAGGAGGATGTTAGGAGAATGCAGAGTGACTTGGACAGGTTGGGTGAGTGGGCAGATGCAGTTTAATGTGGATAAATGTGAGGTTATCCACTTTGGTGGCAAGAACAGGAAGGCAGATTACTATCTGAAATGGTGTCAAGTTAGGAAAAGGAGGAGTACAACGAGATCTAGGTGTCCTTGTTCATCGGCCACTGAAAGTAAGCATGCAGGTACAGTAGGCAGTGAAGAAAGCGAATGGCATGTTGGCCTTCATAACAAGGGGAGTTGAGTATAGGAGCAAAGAGGTCCTTCTGCAGTTGTACAGAGCCCTGGTGAGACCCCACCTGGAGTATTGTGTTCAGTTTTGATCTCCAAATTTGAGGAAGGACATTCTTGCTATTGAGGGAGTGCAGTGTAGGTTCACGAGGTTGAATCCCGGGATGACAGGACTGTCATATGTTGAAAGATTGGAGCGACTGGGCTTGTATACACTGGAATTTAGAAGGATGAGAGGGGATCTGATTGAAACATTTAAGATTATTAAGGGATTGGACACGCTAGAGGCAAGAAACATGTTTCCGATGTTGGGGGAGTCCAGAACCAGAGGCCACAGTTTAAGAATAATGGGTAGGCCATTTCGAACAGAGTTGAGGAGACCAAGGGGCAACTTCCCATCCTGAACTAATTTTTGTAATTACCCTTGTTCTCACATTAACAACCTAGTATCCATGCTCTTTCTACTCTCTGATGTTCTGGGAAGATAGAGGAGCCTGTAGCCCATCCAACTTTGGTGTCATTTGCAAATCTGAAATTTTACTCCACAAATTTATATGGTAGTGGTCATTGCACTGGTTCTTGGTATCTATGCTAACTACAGTCCTCTTTCAAAAACAGAAGGTTAAATGTTTTCTATCATTGACACTTTTATTCAGTGATTCTCATTTACTAACCAGCCTTTGTAAATCTATATAGACGAAATTCCTTGTATTCCCTTCAGCAACTTTCATTGTTATCGGCAAATAGATTTACTCAAATATTGGGTAATGTAATAGAATTTAAAGGAACATTTATTCAACTTACTTTCAAAGAACATGTATGTAAAATTTTTGCAATAAACATCAGTTTAAATATTCACAGTTGTATAATGTAAATAATTGTAAATATTCACAATCACAAACAAGTTCATATTATTTTCAAATTCGAAGTAGATTTGTACAGTATTAAATAAAATATAGCAAACCTAACAAATTAGCCATCTGTACAATATTAGAGCATTGTTGAAACATAACTTTAAATTTGGGAGACTGGGCAGCTGAAAGAAGAGGAAGGCTGTGAACAAACAAATGGGAGAATTAGTTCTGATTGAACATTGCTCACCTGGTTTCTGCACCAGAAAGGACTTTCTATTAAGCTGATTCAAGTCATGTTTAGAATCAAAGTGTTCAAGTAGATTGAGAATAGTTAATAAGTCTACACATTAGTAGCCAATCCATAAGGTTCTTTCATATATAACTTCCTTTAATTATTCTGAATTGATAATTTCTGCAAATGCTTTTCAGTATTCTGATTTTGTTAATAAATTCCATAGCTGAAAATGTAATCTCCCTTGCTATGATCAACAAGCAGTTCAGTTTTAATAGTTCATATATGCTACCTAGCAATTAAGAACTAACATTTTTCTTTGAAAATATAACCAATGTTCTTCATTCTTCTTACCTCTGCACTTGCATATTTTAAATTGTATTAATACATCTCTACCAAAGGCGCTCCTTCCCTCTGCTAGCCTGCAGGCCACCCTTAGGCAATGTGTAGCGCTTGCTTAGCCCACTGACCAGGGTCACGTGAAGACATGGAAGCAGGTGGTGGATGATCGTATGAGCAGCTGATGCATGTCACAAGTCCTGGTTATGCAACTATGCCAGGCAGACAACCTCTGAAGGGTATTGATAATAGTTGGGGTCACCCGTCTTGTAAATACTCTGGCCAGAAGAAGGCAATGACAAGCCACCTCTAGAAAAAATTTGCCATGAAAATCATGGTCATGAGACCATGATCACCTATGTCATACAACATTGCACATGATGATGGTTAATAAAGGATACCTTTAAAATACTTTATGCACCATGTCAAAAAATATCATGTTAGCAGACTATATGGTGAACAGTAGTCTTCAGGTAACTGAGCTGATTTTCTGTGACCCACAAATGACATCTATGCTTCTCATCCTTTTATCAGTTCATGATTATAATGTATTTACCATCTATATTGCAGCTATCCATTTTAAGTCATTTACTTAATGTGATCTGACTTTGAACTATTGTAATATGTTTTTTGTTCAGAATTGATTATTGTTCTAGTGTCCCGATGTATCACTTTTCCCCCATTTGTTCAAATTTAAATAGGTGTGACAAGACTGTTTCTGGAACCCAGCTGGTAGCTTCTACAGTTGATTATGAAAAGAGAGAGCAGCTTCTGCCATTTGTTGGCCTAAACAATTTGGGAAATACATGTTACCTCAATAGTGTGCTTCAGGTAAAGTATTCTGACGTTGGTAGTGCCAGTCCCCGGAATGTCTTCATTAGTAGCATCAGTCAAGTTATATTAATCCTTTTCTGTTTTTGTAACTGAGGAAGCAGCTATTTTAAAAATTGTGATTATTTGTTAAGTTTGAAATTTGAATATGAGTTTTTAAATCTGTGTTCTTTTGACTTAAATTGCCTTGCTTCCAGTGTGGATTTTTATCTTCATGAATTAAACTGGAATGCTAGTCTCAAAAATGTACTCTAATTTAAAAAAAATCACAATGTTTATTGAGATTTCAATCAGTTGATTTGACATTAAAAATGAACATGAATTGGGTGAAAATGGAAGTATTTAGTTTTGAAACTGAACCTTGGTAAACAAAGTGAGTATCTTTTGTTTAAATTTTTGGCTCACAGCTTGTTTTATGGGGACTATATGCACATTCACTTCCATAACATCCACCATTGTTCCTGTACCTGAAAAGACCAAGATAACGTGTCTGAAGGACTAGCATCCTGTCGCACTCAACTCAATACTAAGCAAATAGTTTGAGAGGCTGGTCAAGGACTACATCTGTAGCATGCTACCTCCCACGCTGGACTCCCTACAATTCGCCTACTGATGCAACTGATCGACAGATGACACAATAGCCACACTGTCCTTACACATCTGGAAAAGAGGATGCTTATGTGAGAATGCTGTTCCTGGACTAAAGTTCAGCATTCGACACCATAATTCCCTCCAGGCTTGACAAGAAGCACAGAGACCTCAGCATTTGCCCTCCTGGTCTTCCTGTCAGATTGCTAGCAGGTGGTAAGAGTGGACTCCCTCACCTTTGACCTGCTACACAGGTGCCCCTAAGAGCTGTACTAAGCCCCCTTTTTTTTACTCCCTGTATACCCATGATTGTGTTGCCACCCACAGCTCCAACCTGCTAATTAAATTTGCAGACGATACCACACTGATTGGCCTAATCTCAAATAATGAGGCAGTCTACAGAGAAGAAATCATCACCCTGACACAGAGGTCTCAAGGAAACAAGCTCTCCCTCAATGTCACAAAAACAAAGGAGCTGGTTGTGGACTACAGGAGGACTGGGGACATTCCCTATTGACATCAATGGATCCGGGGTTGAAAGGATGAACAGCTTTTAAGTTCCTTAGTATAAACATCACTGAGGATATTGTGTGGTCTGTACATACCGGCTGGGTGGTGAGAAAGGCACAACAGCGCCTCTTTCACCTCAGATGGTTGGTATGGGCCCCCAAATCCTAAGAACTTTCTACAGGGGCACAATTGAGAGCATCCTAACTGGCTGCAACACTGCCTGGTATGGGAACTGCTTCCCTCAATCACAGGACCCTGCAGCGAGTGGTGTGGACAGCCCAGCACATCTGTAGAAGTGAATTTCCCACTATTCAGAACATTTACAAAGACAGGTGCATAAAAAGGGCCTGAAGGATCATTGGGGACCTGAGTCACCCCAACCACAAACTGTTCCAACTGCTACCATCTGAGAAAAGCTACCACAGCATTAAAGCCAGGACCAATAGGCTCTGGGACAGCTTTTTCCACCAGGCCATCAGACTGATTAATTCTTGATGATACAATTGTATTTCTATTTTTATGTTATATTGACTGCCCTGCTGTACATAATATTTATTATAAATCACTATAAATTGCACATTTAGATGGAGATGTAATGTAAAGGTTTTTACTCCTCGTGTATATGAAGGATTGTAAGGAATAAAGTTAATTCAGTAAGTTCCTGTTTTTAGGCAATTCAATACTTTAGGCCATTTCTGGTAAATATATCGAGTAAGTGATGCTAATTTCATTCTCTGCATAGTATTTCAATGAGGATAGAAAAAGACCTGCAATTCATTCAGTTCCATTGGATTACTTTGCATGTTTCAGAAACAAGCCAATCAGCCCAACTTGTCCATTTACACCCCATTCAAGCCATCTGCTCTGTTGAATAGCTTTGTACAATTTAGAAGCTAGGAATCTTACATTTTTAGTAATTCCCTTATCAAAAGAAAAATTAAGCCAGTAAATAGCAGTCTGATTTCTTAATTTATCAGTGAAGAAATGAAAGGCCACAGCTTATTCCAGGTTACTCCAAAATAAATTAGATTAGGAGGGTTTTCATGGGTAGATATCAGTTAGAAAATAAACTATTAATGGTAGGTTAGAATCTGCCATGGAATAACTGGCTATCAGATTTGCCTCAAGTAGTAGTACATTCAGTTAGCCAGGATGTAAAAGATCCCAGGGAACTACTATGAAGAACTGTAGGAGAGTTGTAGAGGAACATTCTCCTTGTAAGCAAAAATGATTAGATAACCCCTTTTGGTATCATAAACAGGATGCCAGTTATTTCACTATAAAACAATTCTGAATGTCCTAATATATTCATGCAGAACTTATTGAAACAGTTGATAAAATATTTTAAATTTTATTTGTGTGATAGATTCAAAGAACATTGAATGTTAGATGAAAGCTTGAGGAACAAAGTATGTTATTGTGCTGTGACATGTTAAGCAGTTTATAATGAGTGATTTAAAGTTGATAGAGGTCCCTCTAAATTCATACAATTGTAACAGTTTTTAATTTTTTTTTTAATAATTTAGGTATTGTATTATTGCCCTGGATTTAAAACTAGGATGGAATTTATGAATGACATAATCATCAAGAACCAAGAGATGCTGAAGAGTGACGAGGATCCCAAAACAGACCAGGTAATTAAGAAGGAAAAAAACTTGTATGTTATAAGGCTGAAAGTCTTGTGCAATTATTAGGTCATTATAATTTGCCACAATGTATGTAACTAAAATAGGCTTGTTTACTAGTATTGTGTGATCAAAACAATGAATTACTAATATATTGTCCACTGGTAATGCTAAAAACATTTAAACTGGGTAACTTTAGCACTAGATTGGTATCTTAAAACAGTGTGCAGTAGGAGAAATAACAGGATTCTAACAAAATAAAACTTTGCAAAGTCAGTATAGGAGAATAAAAGTAATTAAAAGCACAATGCCATTTTTACTTTTCAAAATAATGTGAATATGTAAAGAAGAATAGAAGCTATTTTAGTCAAGTATACCCTGATAATTGCTGGATTTGAAAGATTGAAACCAATTAAGTTTTGAACAACATTGCTGATCTGTGAATGCTCATTTGCTGTAGGACATAACAAATGGTCGAGAGGAATTGCCAGTTTGCTTAGAGCTGATCTGTAATTTGCATAGTTTGATTGGGTTGATGGAACAGACTCAGGCCAGCTACCTTCTCAATGCCGAGAATTACACAGAGGGGGAGCTTGCTATTCAGCCTAAAAGACTGATGGGTACACTGAGGTAAGTTTTTAAATGCAAGAATAAATTGTTACGTGTATGTAAGGAAGAAATGTGGAAGTTAGATCTTGCTGTTTTTTAAAAAAAATTGTATGCATAGGATGATTAGCCATAAGCAAAAAATTGGGGTCTTTGTCACAATCATTATGTATTTTGTCTCACTAATTATCTTAACTATCAGAATCCTTGCTAAGATCAAAACATATGAACATTTATTTATTCATCTCCAGGTGAACTTTCTGAACTATATGTGGTAGGACAGATTTCGCTGCACTATATTGCTGCTTTTTCCTATTCTTGCCTTCCTGTCACTTATCTTAAAGATGATGATTACAGAACCACAATATGACTCCATTGACATGCTTCAGTCGTTTAGTAGCTTGCTTAAAGTATCCACTTTTCCAAGAGCCTAAAAATCATTAGTCTGGCTATTTTACTGTTAGCCTCTGCCTGAATTGCATTGGCAGGTTACTCTATCAGAAAAAAGATAGGAAGCTAAGATTATCATTTTCCTCCATTTTTATTTGCCCATCTCAGTTTTGCATTGATTTGTATGCTCCTGAAATTGTAATTGAATCATTTAGTTTATCACTAATTAAATTCTGATTTATCCTTGATATTATACACAATTCTGTTACTTAGAGAATCAAAATAATATTTTTAGCCATGAATGTTACATGGAAATACTCTGGGACAAATTCAACTATCCCTATTCTCACCTCCTGCTTCATCTGACCCCTCCCAATCCATAATACAGTTTCATATTATTGTGGGATATGGGCATCACTGGCAAGCCATCATTGTTTGAGATTGTGGTGGTGAATCATCTTGAACTGCTGTACACTCTGGTGACTGTATTCTCAAATGCAATTGAATAGAGAGTTCCAGTGTTTAGACTCAGTGAGGGTAAAGGAATATAGATCTATTTTCAAGTCAAGATGCTATGTGACATAATTCCAATGTTCCTGATGAATTGGTGGTAGAAATTGTGGATTTAGGAGGTGCTGTACATTGTATCCCAATAACCTTTGTAGTGGTATATCCAAAGTATTTTGCAAACCAAATCTACATTGATTGTTTTCCCTTCCTTATTCTAATGATTACTAAATCTGTTTTCTGCCTAATTTGGTAAATCTAATAGTGGTAGTTAAAATGCAGTTGTCCCATAGCTCAGTAGCACTAAACCCATTTAAGGTAACTCACTTGATTTTGATTCAACTGACAACCAATTCACTTGATTGCATATTACAGAGAGCTAAAATGAATTTATGTTCCTAAGCCTTGTATTTTAAAGTTTAACATTTTAGTTTCTGTATCAAAATCATAGACAGATTTATCTGACTTATTTGTCATCAGTTATCTTGTCTCTTTTGAAGACTGATGACAGTCTCTTCATGACTTTGCTTTAATGCAATGACTAACTTGTATGAATAAGATGATTATTGCAGTTGCCATTTAACAGAATAAATTCTAGTTCTGTGCAAAATTGAATAAAAGAGTACAAGTGTCCCACCAAATAATTAATAGACTGTTCACATATATTTTAGAGAGCTGAATCCAATGTATGACGGATATCTCCAGCATGATGCACAGGAAGTTTTGCAGTGTATTTTAGGATACATCTTAGAAGCTTGCCAGTTATTAAAGAGTCATACATCTGCTGAAGAAAAGATTGATCCCGAAACATGTGTGGAGAATAAACTATCCACTGAAATATCTTCTGAAATCTCAAGCATCAGTAATGTTGTACAAGAAAACCATGAAATGCCTGATCTGGAGAAAGAGGAAACACTGAAGAAAAATGGTAAAAGAAAAAGTGTTACGCAAGTTGGCAATGCCATGAAAAGGTCTAAACTGCCAAAAGATCCAAAAAATATACAAGGGAAGCGACAAACTAAAGGGAAGAGAAAATCTTCGGGAGACAATATTGAGCAAGAGTTTGATACTGATACTAGGAATATATCTGAAAGTAGCACTGCTGGCATTGTTGCCCAGAAAAAGACACGACTTGGGTTAAGATGGCTGAAGCCAACAGTGAACCAACCAAGTATACTTTCAAAATTCTGTAGTCTTGGAAAAGTGACATCAACTATAAGCACAAAAGAACCAAGTAACAACGATGCAAGTGGATGTCAACCAGATTATGCTGTAAACTCAGTGGTGACAGATTACCACTGTTCTTCATCAGGCTCTACAACCCAATGTGATAAGGAAATCAGTGAGAAAAATCAAGACCTGTGTGAAATTGAGGGTATGAGCACAAGTAAAGCAGGTTAGTAAGTCTACAAGTTGCATTACATTTTTTTGAACCAAATCAAGGATTCATTTATTCTCTTAATTGACATTTCATAGTGCCATTTGTAAGTTGGACACATCTTCTAATTAAATATTCTGGGAATGGTGCCATTATTAATAAACATCTTTCTATACAGAGTAGTATGAAGGTAAGTAAGAGCCGGGAGGGGGACAAGAAGGAAAGTTACAAAATGCAAACAAGTTGAAAGTTAACACGAAGAATAGGTGGTGATCTTATCTTATCAAAGATCTTATCAAAAAGCCATCTGGTTAATATTAAAACATTTTAAAATGTTATATACAGTACAGTAGTTAACATCTTTTCCACTGAACTTGGTAGGTTTGAAGGAACACGATAAACTACTAGATGAGTTTTAAAGGTACTATAGGAACCAAAGTCTGTGTGTGTTGGAGAGTGTGGTAATTGAGGCTCCAAAGCATCAGGATTTCTGAACAGTTGGATAGTGATTTAGTGATCAGCCAGCTAATACTATACATTTGGAGTTTTATTTAAAGTTGTATGTGAAAGATTGGGATAAAATGGCTCTGGGCGTGTATTCACTAGAATTAAGAATAATAATAGGTGACCTCATTGAAACCTATCAAATGGTGAAAGATCTTGATAGAATAAATATGGAGTGGATGTTTCCTATGATAGGAAAGTACATAGTTTCAGAATAGTGGGGTGTTCTTTTAGAATGGAAATGTGGAGGAACTTCTTTAGCCAGAGAGTGGTGAATCTGTGGAATTCTTTGCCAAAGGCAGCAGTGGAGGCCAAGTCTTTATGTATATTTAAAGCAGAGTTTGATAGATTCTTAATTGGTCAGAGCATGAAGGAATATGGGGAGAAGGCTGGAGATTGGGGCTGAGAGGAAAATTGGATCAGCCATGATAAATTGGTGCAGATTTGATGGGCCAAAATGGCCTATTCTGCTCCTATATCATAAGGTATAACATAGCCCTTTATAGCTTTTTGATAATGGATTATTTTCCAACACATTTCCTATTTAAAACTAAGATCTGACTAATGAAGGTGACACTGGTGAGTATTTTCATAGAAGATGCAAACTACTTATTCCCTTATTTATACAACTGTATTCCACATGGCATACTGTGGAATCTTGTGGACAATTCAATCATTTTTCCATGTTAGTACAATGATTTGGTACAATGGTAGTGTAAAATATCAAAGGGGAATCTATTTCCTCCTTTAATCGGGTTTATAATTGTGGCCCTCCGCAGGAGAAATTTCGAAATGCTTCTCTAGATTGTACCATATCATTCGAAATTGTATTTGAGCTTTAGCATTTCTCTGCTTTTTCTTTCAATTTGTGATCAGTTGTTTAGTTGGAATTTACAGAGGAAGTACTCAATTGCCTTGTTGTAAATTTTATGATGAGATTTGTATGTGGCATTCCATACATAGAAATGATTCCTGTACAATACTTAATGGTTTCTAGAATTCATTGCCTCATTCATAATGTTTCAGCAAATAGTTTGGTTTGCTGATATCTGTTCCAATGAATAAAACAAAAAGACATTAAATATTTTGGCAGGCAAGTGTGCAGGAACTTTTTGCAATTTATCTCTCTCAAAAATTTCAACTCTCTTGGCTCCACAGCTACATGGTTTCTGTTTTGCGAACTGTTGTTTTAACAGTTGCTTTTTGTTTGTCTAGAGCTGTCTGGCTTAGAGATGATAGATGGAATGTTCCAAGGACAATTAGTTCTAAGAACACGATGCTTAGAGTGCGAGTGTTACTCTGAACGAAGAGAGAATTTCCAAGACATTAGTGTACCTGTTCAAGAGAATGACCCCAAGGACAAAGGATCTGAGAGTAAGTTATTAAATAAATAGACTTTTACCATTACTGTGGCAACCTAGAAATAACTTGATTTGCACTTAGTAAATGCAGTATTTAATTTTACGGTGGTGCAGCATCTGATTTTACTGCTGCAAAAGTAAATTACTGAAGTGCTGGAAATGTGATATAAAAGTAGAAAATAGTGGAAGTACTTAATCTGTTGGGTATTCTCTCCTTTCTTTATTTATCTTTCTCTCTTGCACTTGGGTAGATTGGAGGAAGACTGAGGGTAGTGGTGGAGAGGTGTTATTCTGACCAAAGATTTGTGACCATTGGTGTTGATAGTGTATTGTTTGTGTAGTCAACATAAAGATTGGCAGAGTTGTAGAAAATGTGGTTATCAAACGATTAAGCAATATATAGTTCATTTGGAAAGTTGACAAAGAAATCACAGATGGCGTTTAATCTGAACAAGTATAGGGTATTGCACTTGTAAATGTATACAGTAAATGGCAAGACCGTTGAGGGCACTGATGTATGGAGAATTCTTGGGAATCAAGTTTCCTGAAGATGGTAACACAAGTAGATAGGGTGGTAAAGAAGGTATATTGACATACTTGCCTTCTGTCAGGGTGTTCAATATGTAAGTTGGAAAGTCATTTTTCAGTTGTATAAAACTTTTCTGAGTATTGAGAGTAGTGCAATGCTGCACTACAGGAAGGATGTGGAAGTTTCGGAAGGGTTGTAGAAGAGGTTCACAGAGATGTCTGGATTAGAGATTATTAGCTAGAAGAAAAGTTTGTACAAACTCGATTTTCTGAGGCAGGTTGGAGGCTGATGGGCAACCTGATAGCATACTAAATTATGAGAGACATAGTTAGTGTAAATAGAGTCAATTGTCAAAGTGAAAATATCAAATACTGGAGGACATAGACATAGAGGTGATAGGGGATAAATTTAAAAGATTTATAAAGCAAAGATTTTGGAGAGTGGTAGGTGCCCTGGAATGCATTGCCAAAGGAAGTAATGGAAGCTAATGATGATGGCAGTGTTTAAGAGGTATTTAGACAGACAAGTGAACAGGCAGAGAATGGTGGGATACAGGCCACATGTAGGCAGGTGTGCAATTTTAGTGAGCATTATGGTCAGCACAGTCACTTTGAACTGAAAGACCCTAAGACACGTGGGCTGAAATAGGATATTCGGAGTGTGCTCCACAATTACATCATGGCTGGTTTATTATCCCTCTCAACTCCATTCTCCTGCTTTCTTCTCATAACCTTTCCACCCTTGCTAATCAAGAACCCATCAACCTCCACTTTAAACGTACCCATCTGTAGCAATGAAATCCACAGATTTACTAGCCTCTGGCTAAAGAAGTTCCTCATTTCAGTTCTAAAGAGATGTCCTTCAATTCTGAGGCTCTTCCCTCTGGTCCTAGACTCTCCCACTATAAGAAACCTCCTCTTCACATCCACTCTATCTTGGCCTTTTAACATTGCAGAATCAGGATTAGGTTTATTATCACTGGCATGCGATGTGAAATTTGTTAACTTAGCAGCAGCAGTTCAATGCAATACATAATCTAGCAGAGAAAAATAATAAATAAACAAGTAAGTCAATTGTGTATATTG
Source organism: Hypanus sabinus (assembly GCF_030144855.1). Classification (NCBI taxonomy): domain Eukaryota; kingdom Metazoa; phylum Chordata; class Chondrichthyes; order Myliobatiformes; family Dasyatidae; genus Hypanus; species Hypanus sabinus. Next base: position 59,961,788 of record NC_082716.1, on the reverse strand, counting down.
AATAGATTAAAAGTGCAAAAACAGAAATACTGTATATTTTTTTTAATGTGACGCAGTGTCCAAAGCTTCAATGTCCATTTATGAATCAGATGGCAGAGGGGAAGAAGCTGTTCCTGAGTCGCTGAGTGTGTGCCTTCATGCTTCTGTACCTCTTTCTTGATGGTAACAGTGAGAAAAGGGCATGCCCTGAGTGCCGGAGATCCTTAATAACGGATGCTGCCTTTCTGAGACACCGCTCCCTGAAGATGTCCTGGGTACTTTGTAGGTTAGTGCCCAAAATGGAGCTGACTAGATTTACAATTTTCTGCAGCTTCTTACAGTCCTGTGCAGTAGCTCCTCTTTACTAGACAGTGATGCAGCCTGCCAGAATGCTCTCCACGGTACAACTATATAATCTTTTTGAGTGTATTTGTTGACATTCCAAATCTCTTCAAACTCCTAATAAAGTATAGCCACTGTCTTGCCTTCTTTATAACTACATCGATGTGTTGGGACCAGGTTAGATCCTCAGAGATCTTGACACCCAGGAACTTGAAGCTGCTCACTGTCCATTTCTGATTCCTCTGAGGATTGGTATGTGTCCTTCGTCTTACCCTTCCTGAAGTCCACAATCAGCTCTTTCGTTTCACTGACGTTGAGTGCCAGGTTGTTGCTGTGGCACCATTCCACTAGTTGGCATATCTCACTCCTGCACACTCTCTCGTCACCACTTGAGATTCTACCAACAATGGTTGTATCGTTAGCAAATTTATAGATGGTATTTGAGCTATGCCTAGCCACACAGTCATGTGTATATACTGTAGAGAAGTGGGCTAAGCACACACCCCTGAGGTGTGCCAGTGTTGCTTTGTCAGTGAGAAGGGTATTTTATCACCAATCCACACAGACCATGGTGTTCCTGTTAGGAAGTCGAGGATCCAATTGCAGAGGGAGGTACAGAGCACCAGGTTCTGCAACTTCTCCATCAGGTTTGTGGGAATGATGGTATTAAATGCAGAGCTATAGTCGGTGAACAGCATCCTGACGTAGGTCCAGGTGGTCTAAAGCTGTGCGGAGCGCCATTAAGATTGTGTCTGCCATTGACCTATTGTGGCGATAGACAAATTGCAATGGGTCCGGGTCCTTGCTGAAGCAGGAGTTCAGTCTAGTCATGACCAACCTCTCAAAGTGCTACCCGGTGACAGTCATCAAGGCAGCCCCTAGGTTTTGATGAGATCTCCCCTCATCCTTCTAAAATGTGTGTACAAGCCCAAAGCCATCAAGTGCTTTTCATATGTTTCATACCTCGTATCTCTTCTGGACCCTCTCAAAGTACAATACATTTATTATCAATCATCTCCTTACAGGCAGCCATAAAACAAGAAAACTCAAAAGAACCTATAAAAAGACCATCAAACACCCAACGTGCTGAGGAAAAAAACAAATCATGCAGATGATGAATGTAAACAAATAGCATTCAGAATGTGAGACCACAGACACAAAGCCAGGTATCACTGCAGCAGAGCCGAGTAAACATTGCGGAGCAGTGAGAAGGTCTGGCCTGACCCTTGCCTTTGGTCCCAACACCCTGCCTTATCAATCTGGCTCATTCAAACATTGGCTCATTCTTCACTCTAGGACCTGGGCTCTGTCATTTCGATAAGATTTGTCCCTGGAACTTGCCACCACATTTCTGTCCATACCTGACCTTTCCAAATTGATCTGATGCTTAGATCGATCAAACCTCTGGTCTGTCTTTGCACTCAGTTTTGGTGGGTGTGCCTCCATGTTAGCACATCTTTTCTCCGATAAGGAGCCCAAAACTGCTCAAAATATTCCAAGTGTGGTCTGATCAATGCTTTATAAAGCCTCAGCATTATATCCTAAACATGAGAAATTCTGCAGATGCTGCAAATTCGAAGCAACACACACAAAATGCTGAATGAATATGGCATCTATGGGAATGAATAAATATTATACCCTTGTTTTTATATTCTTGTCCTCTGTGAATGCTAACATTGCATTTGCCTTCCTTGCCACTGAATCAACTTGCAAGTTAACCTTTGGAAAATACTGCACGAGGACTCCCAAGTCCCTTTGTACCTCTTATTCCTAAATTTGCTCCCTGTTTAGAAAGTATTGCACCTTTATTCCTTCTACCAAAGTGCATGACCATACACTTCCCTACACTGTATTCCATCTGCCACTTTTGTGCCCATTCTCCTTGTGTCCTTCTGCAGACTCCCTACTTCCTGAACACTGCCTGCCCCTCCATCTATTTTTGTATCATCTTCAAACTTGGCTACAAAGCCATCAATTCTGTCATCCAAATCATTGACAAATAATATGAAAAGAAGTGGTCTCAACACCAACCCTTGCAGAAAACCATAGTACCAGCAGCCAACCAGAAAAGACACTCTTTATTCCCATTCTTTGCCTCCTGCCAGACAGCCAATCTTTTATCCATACTAGCATCTTTCCTGTAATAGATGACCTGTTCCTAAACAGTCTTGTTCTATAATATAAATTTTCTAGTTCTATCTATGCAAATGGAAAGGAAATTTGGGAAATGGGGCCCCAATGAATACACATCACTTGGTGAGCCAGATGCTAAACCATTCAGATATCTGCATAGATATCAGATTATTGTAGTTTTACCATCGATGGATTTGCAAAGGTTATTTGATGTAGTGTCTTAGAATGGAATTCTTTCATCAAAGTTGAAACGCATGGCATAGAGGAGGTAATGATAATGAATTTATTATGGTTAAGTAACCATGGCTACTTAAAATGATTAAGTAACAAGGAACAATTGTGATGAAAGTGGGAAGTCTGGGAAATGTACAGTGGAATTTCCCAGGAGTCAGTTCTGGAATCAGTTTTTCTTTATCATTTATTTTATGAGGCCTTTTCTAGTCCATTGCCTTATGACTCCACCAATGACAGGTTACATCTTAAATTTATACAATAAATTTTGGGTAATAGCCAACAGCCAAACATATTTGTTCAAGAAGCACTTCTTGGGTATCAGGAAGTCTATAAATGTTCCTGTGCGATACACAAAATTAGAATTGCATGTCTACAGTCAGTTTCTCTATTAGCTTGACAGTCTCAGATGAAGGTAACAATACTACATCACTGGTATGACATATTGCTGGCTATTGTTAGCTTGCACAAGCAAGGCAGTGACTGCATCTTATCCTGTCACCCTCATGATCCAAGTCTTCAGCAATTTTTAGCTAGTCAAGCTTGACAATAAAATTTAATTTTCCTCTTTTTCTTCCACACGTGATTGGAGGTGCCTGAGGCCTTTTAGACCATCTAGTTCAGGGCTACTCTCAGCATAACAATCCTATCACACCCATTCCCTTAGCTTAATCTTTCATGTCTTTGTAAGAAGAAATCTGTGACCCCTTGTTCCGGTTTCCTTTTATATTACACTGGTTTGGCAACTGCTGGAGTCTTTTAATCAGTTTTGAGCACCATACTTAAGGAAAGTTGCAAGTACTTTGTGGACAGTTCAGAAGAGATTTTACTAAAATGATTCAGGGATGAGTTACTTTAAAATGTGCATGGGCTGCAGAAGCTGACATTGTTCTTGGAACCAGAGGCCATAGGAATCTAACAGAAGTGTTCAAATTCATGAAGGATGTTGATAGAAGCTATTCTTATTGGTAGAAAAGCTCAAGAAACAGAGAACATAAAATGGAGGTTAATGGAAAAAGAACCAAATATGACATGGCTTTTTTATTTTCCAAATGCTGCAAATGGTTAGGATCTGGAGGTACTGGCAGCAATCTTGTGTATTTACAGTTGTAGCTTTCAAATGAAAACTGGGTATCTGAAAGAAAATTAAAATCTGACCTTATGGACAGGAGGGGAGTGGAACTACTTGGATTGTTTATATACAACTGATAGGAATCAACAGACCAAATGGTCTTCTTCCAACTGAATCACCAGGGAGTCAGTGCTGTGAAGACTCTTGAGGCTGATTCTAGGAACTAAAGGGGAAAATTACAAGAAAACTTGGAGTAATTTTTAGATTTTTGTAATTTCATTTCTTCTAGTCTCACCAGAACCGAAGATGGAGATAAAAACACTGAACTGGGCAATATCACAGTTTGCTTCAGTGGAAAGAATCGTTGGTGAAGACAAATATTTCTGTGAAAACTGTCATCATTACACAGAAGCTGAACGCAGCTTGTTGTTTGACAAGATGCCAGAAGTTGTGACAATCCACTTGAAGTGCTTTGCAGCATGCAACTCAGAGTAAGTATGAACATTGATTAAATCTATGTATTCTGTTTTATACTACTACCCCAACACTTTTCTTTCCTCTTTGTTATAAATAGCCATCATATCTGACTGAAAACTAGAGGGATAATAACTTCACATTCCTGTATATTAAGAATATGAACAATTTCTCTGTTCCCCAGTAGTGCAAAATATTTATTTTTCAGGTGAAGAGAATGACGGATAGGGGGTAGGTAGTTGTTTATTTATAGTATACCAATGTTGGCTGCTTTGTTCTGGATAGTTTGAAGCTCCTTGAGAATAACTGTAGTTGTATCTCTCCAGGCAGGTGGGGAATATTCAGCCTTGACTGTTAGTATATAGATGGTGAAAAAGCTTTACAGTCATAGGAAGTCAGTCATTTGGTGCTGCTCAACCAGTCTCTGACCTCCTTTTGCCAGCACACATTATTTGTGGTTGGACCAGTTGAGTTTCTGCTGAATAATGTATGAATTTTTGACGGTGGGGTAATCTGGCATTGAATGTTGATTGCCTTTGGAGATGATCATTGTTTGCCACTTCTGAGATACAGAAGCAGAAGAATGGAACATTTTCAGAGGTCGTCTATGTGAAATTACTTTTTTCATGGACTAGATATAGCAACTAAGACTACATGCAAAATATTATACAAATCTACATTAGAGTTAGAGTTATACAGCACAGCAGTGGGCTCTTTGGCCCAACTGATCCTCTCTAGTATATTTGCTACTACAGACTTACTGGCCTACAGTTCCCAGGATTTTGTTTTGCTGCCCTCTTTTAGTAAAGGCCCAACATTTGCTATCCTCCACCCATACCAGCACCTCACTCGTGGTTAGCATTGATGCAAATATCTCAGAGCTCTTCCAATTTCTTTAGCCTGCCACTGTGTTCTTGGATTTATGTGGTCAGGCTCTGGAGATTTGCCTGCCTTCATAACTTTTAAAATTTGGAGTATGTCCTGTGCTGAGAAAAGATTAAAAAAAGATTAGCTTCATTTGTCATATGTACATTGAAACATACAGTGAAATCGAGTGTCACCATGCTTACAGACCAACAGAGTATGGCCAGAACTTACTAACCCTAACCCATACATCTCTGGAATGTGGGAAGAAACTGGAGGCACCCAGAGGAAATCCACACAATCAAGGGGAGAACAAACAGATTACTTAAAGACTGTAGTGGGGTCTTGCAGCTGTTGTTGCAAAGCTTTACCCATAACCTTTACACTACCATGTCTGCAATGTGGACTACCGCCCAAGACCTCTCCATTCATCTCTCTCTCTCTCTCTCTCTTCCTCTCTCATTATAATTTCTCCATTAAAATAATTAAAATTTCTTTGGATTATCCTTTATTTTCTCGGCCAAAGTTATTTTATTTTTTCCCCTTCCAATGCCAACACATACCAAATGCTGGAAGAACTCAGCAGGTCAGACAACATCTATGGAAATGAGTTAAGAGTTGACATTTTGGGCAGAGACCCTTTCTTCAGGGCCTCAATTTCCCGTGACATTCACCTAGCATATGACACTGGAAGTAATCCAGAGATTACTACACTCAAGGTCCTGCTTTTTAACTTCCTCCCTTGTTCCCTATATTTACTCTTCAGGACTTCATCCCTTTATCTACCTATGTTATTTGTGCCAAAGTGCACCATGATTTCTGGATGTTTATCCTCCACCTTGAGAATGTTACATGCAAAATTAATGCATTTGTCACAAATTACCAGAGCTGGAAAACATACTTAATGCACCATACCTATCTAGAAGAGTAGAAGTTTCAGTTTATGATTGTGACATTAGAATGTAATCAAATGTTTAAATATTTGGAGTCTCTGGCCGGCATTGAATAATGCTATTCATGAATAATCTTGAAATTCCCACAAAAATTCAACCATGTTTTAGACTTTAGAGAGTCATTTGGTCCAACTCATCCTTGCCAACCAAAATGCCCATTTAACCTAATCCCATTTACCTGCAGTAGCCCAACCTACATCACTCTACTCCTTTCCTATCCAAGTTCAAATTCCTTTTTAAAATGTGTGATTGTATATACCTTTACCACCTTATCTGGCAGCTCATTCCGTATAACCATTCCCCTCTGGAAAATCTTACTCTTGGATCTCCTTTTAATTTCTCTCCCCCTGACCTGAAACTTGTACCCTCTAGTGCTTAGACTTTTCTTCCCTGAAGAAAAAGGTTCTGACTACACTGTCTATGCCTTCAGAATTTTATATTCCTCAATGTCCCTCAGTTTATATTTCAGTGAGAATAGACCCAGCCTATCCAATCTCTTGTAAGTTAAGACTTCTATTCAAGACAACATGCTAATGAATCTCTTTTGAACTCTTTCTAATCCTACCACATTGTTTCTGTATTATGGTGACTGGAACTGTACATTGTTCTGCATGGCTTGACCAATGTTTAGTAAAGTTGTAACATGAGGGCAAACATGCCAAATGCCACTTTCCCTACACTCTCTACCTGTATTGCTATTTTTAGGGAGCTGTGAACTTGTACCCCAAGATCCCTACCATTTATTGTACGTATCCTGTTAGTATTTGACTTCCCCCAAATGCATTACCTTCATTTGTCTGAATTAAATTGCCTTTGCCTCCCTACCCAACTCCCATTGTATCTTGCACAATCTTCTTCACTATCTACTGTTCCACCAATTTTTATGTCACCAGTGACCCTACTGAAAAGTCTACCATATATGTTAAGTTTTTGACAAATAACAATGGTCCCAGCACCGGTCCCTCTGGTAAATCACTAGTTACTGTCTAGTCAGAAATAGTACCCCACGATCACTTGATGTGGCAGCACGTTCCAGATAACCAGCACTCTCTGTGTAGAAAAACTTGCTCCTTAGATCTCCTTTAAATTTCTCATGTCAAACCAACTTAAGCTCATCTATTTGCTTAGTAACGTACTCAGTAAAACTCATCTGATCCCAGCTTCCTGGGATTGATCTCATCAGATACTGAGAATATATTCACCTTTAATGGTGGCAATATCTCTGAACAGTTCCTCCTTCATGACACAGATCTGTTCCACAGTATCAGTGTAATCCCCTCCAACTCCCCTTCCTTCCAATCCTTGCTCCTGCTCGTACCTCTTGCCTGCACGTATAAATTCAGCGTTGATAAGTTTTTTTTTTGCTTTCCAGTATGCTGTTTGAAAAATGAGATCTCAGCTGTTGGAAATGTTACTATCTGGAATTAGTTCACAAGGTTAACAACCTTGAAACCCAATTCTCAGCAGTACAAACATTTCTAAACATTATACTGTGCTGCTTAAAGATCAAAATATAATGATGGGGGTGTTAGAGAGGTAGGCAGAATGGAAAGAGTGATGGAGGCTGATGTAACACAAAACTCTTGTTATACTGTTCATGTAACAACACTGCACTTTAAGATAAAAAAATTTTGGGGGCAAATCAATTCTAGATATGCCTCTCATTAAGATTTATAACGCAATACAAAGGGTCAGAGTTAGAGTTATTTTACAACAGAGCCAGTTCATATTCATCAGCTGGCATCAGTTCGAGTGAATGTTCTTCATATCATTGTAGAAGGCTACAACTGGAGGCAATTGTATTGGTTCTATTACCAAATCAACAACAAAAACTTTGTAATTTCTATGAAACATGGAAACCTCCAAGTTGCTGTTATATTCATGCAGGAATAATGGTGCATGGCAGTTGTTGCACTTATAAAGTCTAGACCTATATCATTGCCACTCATGGTCTCTTTGCTTTTAGTTTGGAACCTTACGGCAATCTCTCAAAAGTGAACACTCCCTTACTGACTCCTCTTACACTTTCACTGGAAGAATGGAGTACTAAAGAGGCCAATGACAGCTATGAACTATTTGCTGTGGTCATGCATAATGGGGTGAGTATTAGTAGTGGTCATTACACAGCCTATATAAAAATGACATATTTTGGCAGTCAAGAGATGCCCAATGAAGAACCTGCATTGAACTGTGCATATAGTATGAAACAGGAATCAGTTAGTGAAGAACAGGCAAAAATCTCTATTTATTCACATGAATATGATGATGGAGAAATATCAGTTAAATTAAAAGGAAACTTTCAAGCAGCAGCATCTGGTAAAACAACAAAGAAGAATGCAGAAAGTGTTGGGCTCCTAGGTGGACAAAAAAAATTGTCTAGCTTTGAACCGTATATCTCCAAGAATAAGATTGTCCCTGAAAAACCTGGATTTGCACTGAAAGAAAATGACAAATTGGACCTGGTTAACTTTGAAGACAAATATAATTGTTTCCTCAACAGCCAAAGCAGTTTTAACGGTCTATGTGGAATACCAAAAATTGGAAGGAATACCCCAGAAAATGGGGTTCCTCAAAACTGCTGTAGTCTGCAGGAGTATGAAGGAAAATGGATGTTGTTTGATGATGCCGAGGTGAAGCTTATAGATGAGCAAGATTTTCTCAGCTCACTTTCTCCATCGACCTCTTGTGCATCAACCCCATATTTGTTGTTTTACAAGAAAATGACAAACCCATAAAAAATGAACTTTAAGAAATTTGTTCTAAGTAATTTAACTGCTTGTTTAAGGGGATTATTTTCAAACCTTGCTAGTGAAGCTACATGAATCAAGCATAATCAAAACAGTCTGATTATAATAAGCCTCCAAATTGATGTTCAACTAAAAAAAATTGCAGGCTCTAAATTTCTGAACATTAACACTATTCACACAGGTTATGTGCAAAATATATATTTTTTTGTCTCCTTAGGAGATGGTTTTGATTTTACAATTGTACTCCACCTCAATTTGTTTGGCTGTAAGTTTTCAAAGGTGATAAAAATCACCACAGTTAAGTGTAAAACACCTTGTGATATTTATAACTGTCAACAATGTAAACTGCTACATTTTAGAAGGATGGTAAAAGAGAGTTTGACCTGAATCCCTCTGACTGAACCCTCCTCCATTCCTAACATTTCCAAGTACCTTGGGGAACTGCTATGTTACTCCATCTAGAAGTCAAAGTATGATTACTGCCAGATATTTGCTATTTCTCCTGCTCCTATTTAGTTGGTTGAGATCAACTCTGAACAAACCTGAACTTTGGACTGCATATATAATCTGAATGAATCTACTAAATTATAGTCTTGGCACTACTGCTGAGTTATCTTAATAAAACCACACAGCTTAAAAGTTTAAAGTTTTGTTCTTAATTCAAGCTTTTGATGTAGACGTATCTGACATTGTGTTCTTTGTCATACGAATGATGATTGTAGATACTTCATATCCTATCCTAAAAAAGGACCTTTCTTTCTAGATTACCTTCTCAAAAATTCTCCACATGTTTAAGAATATGTATATTAAATCTGGAATATAGTCACTGTCTTCTATTTTCTTAAACATTGTAATGTAGATAATTGTAATGTAAATATAAAACTTTGTACAAAATAACTATAAAGTTTAATTATACAACTAGTGTATAGTTTCTAAGGTATTTTAAAATCTGCCCTATTAATTCACATCAAATTTGTAAATGGACTTAAAGGTTGTACATTGCCTCCATTGGTCTTTCAATAACATTTATTTGAATTGACAAGCCTGCATGCTTATGTTGATACTATGTCTTAGGACTTTTTAAATTTCTCAGAGGTGATACATTTAGCACAATGTGGAGACTAAACAAGGTCCATCAGTGTGTATTAGTAAACCACAGCAACTTTATTGCTGCACAAACTGATGTTTTTTTTACACGTTTAATTTATGTGTTAATTAAAAGCAAAGGCCATTACCACAAATCTGATACCTACCATTATTTTTTGCTTTAACATTAACAATTTTGTCTTCAGTTTAATGTTTTCCTGAATTTAATAATTTCATTGTTGTAATATAGAAATACTATTGTGATCATAAACTTTTTACTTCTGATTTGAACCTTGCCCTGGATATAACTTACTGTAGCATAATGAGCTAATGAAGTTCAACTATTTTTTCACTTCCTAATAAAACAATGGCAAAAGCATATAATGTATTACAAATAATTTCTTTAATACATTCATTAACTTAGTGTACAATTGCATGCCAATTGTGTTAATTAGACTATGAGCAGGTATTAACACCAATCCAAATCTATTGTTCACAATTCCTGCAGTCATGCAATAACCCTGGCTAATATATATTTCTCACTTTTCGTTCCTAAAGGTATTCACATTCTAATATAAACCATGAGTTATTCAATTGTAGGAAATTGCTATTATATCTCACTTTACTTTGACATTAGTATCATTGTAGTCTCATGTGAAATCAACTTTTGAACATTAGCTGAACCTGGAGAGATCTTCAGGTACAGTACTGCACTGAATTGTATACTTGTTAATTTGAGGGAGTAAAATTTTGGATTAATCCAGAGCTGTAAAGTGTCGGAACTCATATTTGATAGTTTATTTAAAACATTCCTATCTTGGGTTATTACCAAGGCATATAGTATGTGGGCTTAATTCCTCTTCATTAAGCAGAAGCTCTCAGTAATAAAACACTTGTATAAAAAATGAACAGGCTGGAGCAAAGCAAATCAATGTACTAGATATTTAGTAATTTCATTATTTAATCGTACCTTTTTTTTAGAAAATAATTGCCAATTACACAACAAAACCTAACAAGGGATCTTGTTCAAACTTGATAAATAGTACGAGATAACAATATATAATGGTACATAAATACATGACTGTTAGTGAATTTGAACAATTGTAAATGCTCGTGACAAAACAAACAACAGCACAATACTGAGACTTTGTGCAATCAAATGTAACCATAGCATTATCAAAATAATCACTAGTACCATCACGGCTGACATTTATCCTTGCCTTCACATTTAAAGAAATGTAGTGTATTTAAAATATCCACACTTGTATAAAAATTTGAGGTATGAATTTGTTCCTTTTATGTACTTTTGATTACCATGTTTGTTGCCTGATGATGAAATGGAAAGGCTTTTATTGTGTTCCTTCACATGCAATTGTAGATAAATGTCAAGTCCATTTTCAGATGTCCATTTTTCGAAGGCTTAGTCGACTGAAAGAATCCCTGTAACCACAACAATAATGAATCAACAAATAAGCATTTTTTGTAATTTTCATTATTTTCAGTTATAGTGGGAAAATTGAAGTCATTTTTTAAAAGATATAACTAATACATTGTATGCCACTCAGACAAGATTCTGTATTTGTGGCAAGCTGTTTATTGATGTTTTGTAGTTAGATATGGCATGCTTTCAACCAAACAGCTACTACTGGAAAGCCAGGCAGTTTGTAGTGCTTTAAGACTGATCTAAGTTAAGCTTGATAATTACTTTAGATTTGACTGTAAACTATCAAACCAGACAGTTCAAAAAAAATTAATCAAATGGTGGATAATGATAGAGCACTGATGGTATTGTGAATGGCATTTACAAAATAGTCATCCTTAACAGCAAATATGTTTTAATAGAATTCTGTCAAAAATCAACAGAAATAATGTGATGCTTTTAACGAAGTATAATTCTGAGAGTATTTCCCATTCTTCCATGACACAGCTTTTTTCATGATTAAATCTTTGTGTTAAAAGAGAAAAATGAAGCAGCCACTATCAGTTTTATTTCAGTTAACTTCATCACCAGAAACAACAACATTCCTGTTTATATGAACTGTAACCTACCTGTGGCAACTGCTTGGTAGAACTGCTTTATAAAGTTGGGGTATTTTCCTGTTTATCAAAGGCTGAAGAGCTTCTTTGAGTCGATGATAGTTCCGTTCAAGCTCACGTTGATATTCCTTCTGGTCAGGACCTATTAAACTCTTGTTCTTCCGTAGTGCATCTTCACATCTTAATTTAAACAATGCAGTCAGTAGACTTCAACACCCTTGTACTGTTACTAACCAGCAGAACTGGGTTTTGGCACTGGATTTGGTTATTAATCATAGCAGTAACTTCTTTTAATGTTCCCAATACTTCATCTCAATTTTGCCTCTGTTTTTACTATCTCAAGTGACTGACTTAACAATACATTTTAGTTAAATAAAAACATGAAGTGTCTCAAGAAATCTTGCTGTAAATGGTTGTAATTTATATTGGACCACGACTTGACCCTAAATAACGCCCAATTGATCCAATGGAAGAATATATGAAAACAGCCATCACTTTCTTGCCTAGAGAGAGAAAGAATATTGTGTCAACCTTTCCTAACTTAATAACATAGCTGAAATACAATGTTCAGCCTCAATATTATTAGCCCTGCAGTTGCAAACAGCAACAGCCAAAAGGTTTCTATGGAGGTGATGATATGACAGTGCAAGGTCTTTTGAACTAAAGGCTTTCTGTTGCACTGATAGTTGGCTGAGAGTTCAGTTCTATCTGAATTCTATCTTGTCATGAATAACATCAACAATATGGAAAACAATAAAAAAAATCTTACTTTTTGGTGAAGTCTTTGAAGCATAAGCGTAACTTGTTGTGGTGTCGGAATAGCTTGGGATCATTGGGAATTTCGGACAAAAATACTTGAGCAACTTCTAAAGGTCCCTGTGCAGAGGGAATAAAAGATAATAGCATGATTTAGCTTTCATTACCATCAAAACCTTAATGCATGTTGAAAGCATAATACAAAGAATTTGGTTCTTTGGTCAAAGAACAGAGAGATTCATCACCAGCAGGCTCCTATACTGATACTATATAATATAAATAGTATAGTAGCATTATTGGTGGATTAATCCAAAACAAACAACACAATTGAAACAAAAAAGCTTATATATTCAAGTTTCATTTTTCTTTTTGCTTGTGTTCCTACTTTAAAAACTATTTAAGATACTTAATTTTCTTGTTTTACACAATATACCTTTCCAGTGCCAGATATAAAAGGAGTAAGGCATTTCATTCACAATGAAGTGTTTTTATATGCCAAATATATAAACAATTATGTAATGATACATGTATCATCAGTCCTTTCTCTCAGCTTGCCTAAGCACTTCCAGGAATTGGCCTCAATAATTCACAAGCATTAAAATTTAACAACCACCATTTAACTAAAGATTTAAATTAGACCAATATGACAACTTGAGGCTTCCTTTATCTTTTTGTGTATAATCCTTAATTCTAATTCCACCTTGCACATGATCTTTCCGCCCATACCAGCCAACCTTTGTTGCATCATCCAAATAGCTACTATCAATTTCAACACTAAACTGCAAGTAGATTGCAGGACCAGAAACTTAAGTGCTCAAGTGAATATTTCCTTTTTCCTTCCCAACTGGGGCTTTGGGGTGGGAAAATATGTTCATTTAGGCTGAAGACAATGCAAAACCCAGACTTGCAACTGAGCAACCTTTGAACTTGGGCCATTCCTTAGCTGTGTAATGGCACATACGGTACTGTATATTAAATGAGCAATCAGAGTACCTTGATGCAAACTTTACGTCGGTACAGACTTTCAGTCAGTGACTATAGTAACGTGCTAAATTTAATAGATTTTATCCCTCTCAGGTAGGTTTGAAGCCATACTTGATTAACTGTCGTTCCTACTGAGCCCTGCAACACCATCTGAAGCATCTTGGGATCAGCTGGATCTTGATGTGTTGCAAAAGCCAGCTCTTGAGTTTTTTTCTGCATATCTTCTATGGCCACTTCGATTGGTGTTAAAATGACCTGTAGATAATAAATATAAAATTTCATCATGCTTCACTCAGCATAATTTCACTAAATTCAGATACATTTCTCAAAGCAATTATATCCATGCCTGTCATTTTTGTAAAGTTCAATTTCTACAGAATAGTAATAATGCACATTTAGTAACAAACCCATCACAAAAGCTTGATCTCCCCAAACTCCATGCAGCTGAGATCTTCATCTCCACTGAGAAAAGTGTGAAGGAGAGAGGACCAAAATGAATGATTAGTCCCTACAAATACCATATTACATATATGTCATGTCAGAACAGTAGGCATCCATTTACCCTACTGGCTATAATTAGTGCAGTCTATGAAATGAAAGTTACTCAGAAAACAGCCATGCACCTTATAAAATACATTTACTGTACATTTAGATATACTCATTGGTCACTTTATTAGGTACTTCCTGCATGTTCATGGTTTTCTGTTGTAACATGTGGTTACCTGAGTTAGTGTTACCCTCCTGTTAGCTAGAACCAGTCTGGCCATTCTCCACTGACCTCTTATTAACAAGGCTACTCTGCTCACAAAACTGCTACTCCCTGGACAGTTTTAAAAAAAATCACACCATTCTATATAGAGACTGCTGTGCATAAAACCTCCAGATTAGCAGTCTCTGAGGTACTCAAACCACCCCACCTGGCACCAATAATCATTCCATGGTCAAAGCTACTTAGATCACACTTCTTCCCTTTTCTGATATTTGGTCTAAACAAAAACTGAATCATGACCATATCTGCATGCTTTATGCAATGAGTTGCTGCCACATGATTGGCTGATTAGATATTTGCATTAACAAGCAAGTGTACAGGTGTATCTAACAGAGGCCACTGAGTGTCAGTTCTGACAATGTTGGAAAAGAATTTAAATCTTTTGAGGCTGTTCTTCAGGGTTACAGATGACTTACTTCTATTTCAATTTGGTGGGTTCTTAAGTGACTAAGGAATCCTGAATGTGTGCGCAAGTGGTTAAGGCGTTGGTCTAGTGATCTGAAGGTCACTAGTTCAAGCCTCAGAGTGTTGTGTCCTTGAGCAAGGCAGTTAACTGCACATTGCTCTGCGATGACACCAGTGCCAAGCTGTATCGACCCTTGCTCTTCCCTTGGACAACATTGGTGGCGTGGAGAGGGGAGACTTGCAGCGTGGGCAACGGCCGGTCTCCCATACAACCCTGCCCAGGTCTGCGCCCTGGTAACTTCCCAAGGTGCAAATCCATGGTCTCTCAAGACTAATGGATGCCTATTAAAAGACTCTTATCTGAGAAATGCAGACTCTACCACTTGGAACTCAATCTGCAAGAGATTAGAATGATGTATTTCTGGAATGGAGATGATGAAGGTTCATTAGTTTCCTATCCATCCTGTAGATCATATCTTTGTAAAGTATTTTTTTGAAAATGAAGTACAAAACTAAATGACTATGAGAAGGGTTTGATGAAATGACACATTCTAGCTTGACTCCAATCTATTGTTGTGTCCTGGATTCACTGGTTAATAACACAACTTGCAAGTTGTACTGTTGATGAAACTGAATGATAATGTATTTCTTTAGAGGCTCAAATTTGAAATTTTTATTTGTATGATCCATCTTAGTTGAAGCTCGTCAAAAAAGACTATTTACCTTTGTTGGTCCTTCCTATATTCTTCATAGATTTCTTGCTCAGTGAAGATGGTCTACAGTGAGTCTAGATGAATAGAACCCAAATTCTAACACTTGGAGGTGCTCTCTGGCCCTTAGGAGGAGGAGTTGAAGAGGATTATTGGAAAATCTTCCCCTGTGGCAAACCACAAGGAGGCCCCTTCTACATTTATTCCCAATAAGCCTATTTTTTTTTCTTAAAGAATCACAATAATGGCACTACTAAAATGCCAGAATCCATGTTTTGGTTCTGCAGCATGGATTGATTTATTCCAATACCCTTGTTAGATGGCATTTTCAACATCTTGCGAAGTGGAAATCATTCTAGATAATGCATTATAGAGTGTCAAGGATACTCTTTTAAAAGACAGAATCAGTCAAAGACTTTAACGAGCTACTGAATGCCTTTAGGTCCACAATAAGTTCTCTTCTTGGCTCCCAGTGGAACGTTTGGGTTGTAGACAGCATTGTCAGTGCTGGAATATCCATATGTGGTTGTAATCTGGTTGCTGAATCTTTCCTTCTACGCCCACCAAATACCGATAAAATATTCTACAATACTAGGAAGAAAATCATTAAGTTCTGGATTTATAACTGGAATTTCAGATTTTCTATTAATGTATTTTGGGAATGGATGAATGAAAATAAAATATTAGCTCAGTTATTATAAAACAGGGGTTTCCAACCTGGGGCCCATAGACATTAATGGTCAGGCTCCATAGCATAAAAATGGTTGGGAATCCCTGTTACAAAAGTACATTGTAACACAAATGTAGGCAAATTGCTCTGAATCGCTGTATATGACTTCTACTGCCTGCTGAATGGGTTAATCACGTTCCAACAAAAGATAGGCTAGAGATTAGAACACATCACCATTCTTGCATTCATTGAAAAGTAAGATGCAGAACTTAGTATTTTCTGTTCATTTGGAGTTTCACTGAACGTAACAGTTAATGCTGAAACATGAAATCATTTCCTCACCTCCTCTTTGTGGATTACATTAATCCTAGTCTTAATGTAAGGAAATGCATGTGACACCGTCAGAATTGTTTTGCGTTTGAACTGTTCATGAAGATCACCATGAGCTCGGCCATCTAGTGTGAATGGTGTGCAATACATGAAACGCCTGAGGTTATAATTTTTGTCAAAATAGGTAATCCTGTCCTTCATTTCATAGGTGTCAAAATATGGTTCCACGTAAGTTATCTGAATGTAGGCCTGTAAAAATAATTTATAAAACAAATGATGGTCACAAACAATTTACAACTTCGTCTTTCAAAGTACATCACCAATTGTAAATGGGTTTTTACAGATTTTTGAATTGTTCATTTCCTTACTGAGAACTCTAAGAAATTCAGAAGATCCCATTCTGCCAATTCCCATTGTATCTACTCTTCAGAGTAACTGTGTCACTGCACCTAATTTCTGGCCAAAAGCTTTTGGCAACCCAGCCTTTACAAGGAGCAAAGACAAAGAAGATTGCAGGTGTTGAAATCTGGAGCAACAAACGATCAAATTCAGCAGATTGAGCAGTAGCTGGGGGGGTGGGGGGAACTTGACATTTTTGGCTGAAACTCTGCATGAGGTCTGATACAGGATTTCATCCTGAAATGTTGACAATTCCTTTTTTCGACCAACCCACCCCACCAATACACTGCATGACCTGCTGGTTCCTCAAGCAGATTGTTTTACGAGTAGTAAAGCCACTCAGCTGAATCCTGCAAAATTGCTCCTTTACTGAAGATATTTATTGCTGCTGCAGCTTCCTCACCTTCCCCTCCTTCAGCCCTTTGCCTGTTCACCTATCATCTCCCAGCTTCTCACATTATTCCCTTTCTCTCCCTCCTCACCTTTCTGCCTACCACCCTCACCTGGATGCACCTATACCTGTCAGCTCATGCTCCTCTCCCTCCCCTTACCCTTTATTCTTGCTATTGTACTCTCTTTCCTATCTTGATAAAGGGTCTCGGACTGAAATGTCTGTTCATTTCTCTCCATAGATGCTACCTGATCTGCTGAATTCCACCAGAATTCTGTGTGTGTTGCTCCAGATTTCCAGCATCTGCAGAATCTCTCATGTTTCCTTATAAAGCATTCCGTGTGCCTTTTCAACTATATATTGATCTGTCCTGCTACCTTTTTAAAAAAATACACTTAAAGGTCCTTCTGTTCTTCTACATCTTTGAGTTCCCCCCTGGCTTGTTGCACCTCTCCAAATAAATCTCTTTGCATTTCTCTGGATTAAATTGCGTCTTCTGCCCAACCAACCAGCTCACTTACACCTTCCCCCTTAATGTCAAGCACTATTTTTGTATCATCTGCAAATCTCATTAGTCCTCACTTATGCTAAATCACTAATTAAAGTGCAAAAATCAAGGGCGTTGAGAATTCCATGGCAATGGCCTTCCAGTTACAAAAACACACATCAACCTTTTGCTTTCTGCCACTGAACACATTCTGCATTCAAATTGTCAATCACCCTTGTGTCCCATGAGCTTTTATTTTTCTGGCCAGTCTTGCCCGAGAGGCCCTGTGAGGAACCTTGTTGAAATTCATGTTAACTACAGCAAATGTACTGCCTTCCCTTGCCCTTAAGACCTCGACCAAGTTCTTCAGAGACAACCTTAAAAAATCTAGTCCTTGATTAATTTATGCCATTCTATGATGCATTTATTTGGTATATTTTCCCTCAGAATTAATTCCAATATTTCCCCAAAACTAAACAGCAGCCTTGTAATCACAGTTATTTTTAAAATAACAATACAACATGAATGATTCTTCAATTCTCTGGCACTGAGGAAGGTAAGAAAGGAATACATGTTGGTAAAAATCAAACGTATTCCTAATCGATTTTGTTTTCAAGCAACCTAACAGACCTCACTAGCTGGACTGACACATGAAGAACCACCATCTGAGGAACAAGAACTGGGTTGCCAAATATCAGCAAAAATCAAACGAGCAAAATTTCTTTTGAGAGGATCATAAAGTGCTCCACACAGTCAGAATATTAAATGTTCTTACCCTATTTGGATCCAATTTGCATTTGTCCACAGGATTGGAATCTTTGATAACTTCCACAACATCCTCACCAAAACGTTCGCCATAAAATGCCTAACCCAAAAGAAAATGTAATTTTTCATGATGGGGGTGCAGGGTTATTTTTCAAAATACATGCTAGTCTGTGGAAAAGTGTTGCTATGTGCTTGCAGTACCATTTATGATATTAGGTGGCGCTGGAACTGCCTCGTGGCCCATGAACTTCAATATTTCTAATCATGCGTAGGCCTTGTTAAAACCCTTGAAGGAATCCTACATCAGATGGTGCCCCTTTTTGACCTTCAAAATAAAATCTCAATCAAGTTCATCAGAGATGGCCCTCCCTTAAAAAAAAATCCATGCCTACGGTTCTTGATTAATATGCACATTGATTTGGTGAGTAAATACTCTTGAAATACTACTACAAAATGTGTTTTACCTACTTTTTGAGACACCTTTCCAAGAAATTTTCTGATTTCTTTTACTATAAGAGGACCACGATCTGTGTGCTGATTTTAGAGTATGTTCCTAACATCCATCCAAATCAAGCAACCATGCCTCCATTAATCTCCAGTCCCAAGACTTGTGAGATGTCCTGGGACAATTCCATATGCATCATGTTTGTTGTGAAAACAACTTTGCTACTGCCTCTCTAAGTCTATGTCCAGGAAAACAGAGAATTTCCTACCAACACGCCTAGCCCTTTTACCAAGAAAGTATCAGTGTGCATTAGTGATATATTTCTCCTAATTTTGATCTGGAAAGTGTTCTCTTTTGAGAGAATACATAGTTTATATTATTCCCTACACTAGCTGCTACACTATATCTGAACTTATGCTGATTACACATGCAGCATTTTTCTGTGGGCAGCAACCCACTATGTCCACCTCCTTGGCCTTAAGGTTTCTTTACCATTATCTTCTCTGGCCTTCTATAATGTTTAGTATTTTCTTGTCATCCAGCTTTCTTTTACTACCTTGGCCCGGCCATCACCTCCTTTCACACTCATGTTCTCTGGCTTCTACCTCTTCAAGTCTTCCTTGTTTTTAAACTTGGATCTACCTACCTCCCTGCTCAACTAGTTTGCTTTATCTACTCCAGAATCATATGGTTAAATCGTGTCTCAGTATAATTATCTCCTCTCCTCTAACCAGATAAGATCTTTGAATTTCATCCATTCCTGTTTCCTCATCTACAATATTATAACTGACTTGTTTTATTGAAGTAAAAGTCTGAGAACAAATGATTCAAACTGGCTACTTTTGCAGAAAGAATATCAATATTATCCCATCATTGTCTTAGCATACCTCAAGCCGGTGTGAGATTTCAGCCAGTTTTGTAATGGCTGGTTCCTTGTAAACAAATTCTTGTTCATCCAGATCACCAAACCTGGATCCATAGAAGCCAACACGAAAATAGGTACCAAACATCCTCTTTCCATCCTATAGAAGGAGTAATTTTCATAATTATGTTGGAGAAACACATCCATACACAGCAGATTTTGATTTATTAAAACATGAAATAAGAAATACCCATCAAGCCCACTGTCTCCACAGTTTGCATATACACTCTGCTGTATCTTTTCAAATTTAATGTGGGGCTTGACATAAATATTGTTTGATTTGCAAAATAACTAATATTTTTCAATCACCCATATGTGGTAGATTTAAAACGTTTTAGAAGTCCCTGTTAGGGTTTCCTGCAGAAATTCAGGTCACAGAACAGCTGCTTGCTGAGAATATGTGCCAGATTTAAAATGTGAGTGGGACCTGTTGGGACCTTCTACAAAGCTTGAAATTGTTTGGGTTATTGGCCATTTGGCAAAGGCAAAACAAAAAGAACTTGGGTTTAAGTAGAACAACCATTGTGGGCGTGGGCCAGGATTAGAGTGGAGAGCTGAAACTTTGGCTCAAGAGACTTTAGCACAAAGAGATGGGGGAGTAATTTCTTTTTTTCTTCTTGCAGTTAGAGCACTGGAAATGCTAGTCATGACATGGGAAGACAGGGAGACATTTAGTATTCCTGACAACTACATCTGCAAGAAGTGTATTCAATTGCAGGTTGTTCCAAACTGCCTTCGGGTCCCGGAGCTGGAGCGGAATGATCTTTGGATCACTTGGGAGACAGAGAAGTTGAATGATACAGGTACTCAGGTGACCATCAGGAGAAGGAAAGGAGATGGGCAGACAGTGCAGGGTACCTCTGTGGCCATTTCCTTCAATTACAATTATATTATTTTGGATACTATTGGAAGCAATGACCCAGTAGTGTCAGAGGAAGAGGCAGAGGAAGGCCACAGCATTCAAGTCTCTGGCATTGAGTCTGCTCTGTGACTCAAAGGGAATTGGTTTGGGGGGTGGGGGGAGAAGAGGAGAACAGTAGTGCTGGGGTATTCATTGGTCAGGGGAACAGAAAGGAGTTTTATTGACGAGAACAAGATTCCTAAATGGTATATTGCCATCTAGGTGCTAAGGTCAGTTGGATCTTAGATCAAGTCCATACCATTCTTAAGGGAGAGGATGAGCAACCAGAGGTAATGGTTCACATAGGTACCAATGACACAGCCAGGAATGGTGATGAGCCCTCCAAAGTGAGTTCAGTGGTGCTAAATTAAAGGACAGGACCTCCAGGGTGATTATTTCAAGATTGCTACCTGTGCCACATATTGGTCAGGCTAGGTAACACAGTTTAACATGCGGCTAAGGAGATGGTACAGAAGAGACAGCTTCACATTTTTGTCATAGAAGTGGTCAAGCAGGACAGACTGGAGGGCTCGTGTACTGAAGCTCTAATGGGTGGAAAGGGATGTCCTCATTAAATGGATTAAATTAAATCACTCTCAATAGTTAGTGGGATTTAGAGCAGCCAATTTGTAGAGAGGTAGCAGACAGATACAAGAAAAATAAGCTTGTGATTTTAACTTTACATATGTTGACTGGGAATCCATTACTGTAAAAAGATTGGATAGGGTAGGGTTTGTCAAATGTGTTCAGGAAAGCTTCTTTAATCAATGAATACACAGAGGTTCCAACTATAGAGAGCATGATTCTGAATCTCTATTAGGGAATGAGATAGAATTACATGTAGGGGAACACCTTGGATATAGAAGTCATAATTCCATTATTTTCAAGATAATTATGGAGAAGGATAGGTTTAGTCCTCAGGTTGAGATTCTAAACTGGAGAAAGGCATCAGCAAGGAACTGCCAACTGTGGACTGAGATAGATAGTTTTCTGGCAAAGGGATGCATTGTAAGTGAGAAGCCTTAAAAGTGAAATATTGCGAGTACAGGGTTTATATGTTCCTGTTTGAATAAAAGGTAAGTCTAACAGGTTTAGAGAACCTTGGTTTTTGAGGGGATATTGAGGCTCTTATTAAGAAAAAGGAAGTGCATAGCAGGTTTAATCAGCAAGGAATAAATTAGGTCCTCGAGAAGCACAATAAATACAAGAGAATACTTAAGGGTGGTAATCAAGAGACTAAAACAAAAGCACAAAGAGAATTTCAAGAGCAATAGGAAAGCAAGGAACAAAATTGATCCACTTGAGGATGGAGACAAAACAAATGGGTGAGATTTTAAATTTTGCAGCTGTATTTACTTGGGTGACAGACAGTCTGTGAACAGCATGTGGATTGTAGAAGAGGATGTGCTTGTGCCTTGAGGCAAATTAGGGTGCTTAAATTTTGCGCGCCACAGTTCCCGAGGAGATATTGGATTGTGTAGAGGAAGAGGGAGTTTAAAAGAAGTGACCGCAGGCAGTCAGGACATTTTGCACACTGAAGTTCCCAATGAGACATTGAATTGCATAGACAGAGGTTAAAAGAAGAGTTTGCACATTTTGTGCACCACAGTTCCCAAGGAGACACTGGATTACATAGAGAGTGAGAGATTTAAAAGAAGTAGGTGGGAGCAGTTGTGACATTCTGCATCCAGAATTCCCAGGGAGGTTTTCGATTGCACACAATTAGGCACGGGCAAGGTCTGATAAATGTAAGTTAAGCAGAGCAACTATTCCATTATGCAAATAGCCAATGTTAAGTGTAGGAAGCTGAGGTTGTGACTCATCAAGGCTTTGACAAAGAGCGGCGTAGGCCAAAGGTGGACTTTTTTTTTGGTTATGCATTCTTTCTTTCTTATTGCACATTTGGAGCAGTGGGGATGCTAGGCAGGATAATGAAATGCTCCTCTTGTGGGTACCAGAAGGCAGGGAGACCTCTAAGGTCTCTGGGGACTACACCTGCAGCTTCTAAAAGATCGTGCTAAGGAGTTGGGAGCAGGAACGGGAAGAACTCTGGATCATTTGAGAGGTTGATAGACAGGACATACAGGGAGGTAGTTACACCAAAGGTGCAGGACACAGATCACTAGGAACAGATAAAATCAGGAAGGCGAAAGGGGATAGGCAGCCAGTGGAGAGTACCCCTGAGGTTGTTCCCCTCAACAAAAGCTAAACAGCTTTCAATTCTGTTGGAGGGTCAATCTAGCAGAGAGAGTAAAGTCACAGTGGTCAGGTCTCTGGCACTGAGTCTGGCCCTGTGCCTCAGAAGGGAAGTGGGGGGGGAGGGAAGAAGAGATGAGCTGTAGTGATGGGGGATTTGTTGGTTAGGGCAACAGAAAGGAAGTTCTGCGAGGAGGATGAGGTTCTTGGATGGTATGTTGCTTTCCAGGTGCCAGGGTCAGGGACATCTTGGATAAAGTACACAGCATTCGTAAGTGGGAGGGTGAGCAGCCAGAGATAAGGGTCCCCATCAGTATCAATGACATGGGATAGAAGGGTGACAAGGTCCTGCAAATTGAGTTCAGAGTTAGGTACTAAGTTAAAGGAAAGGATGTCCAAGATTCTGACCTCAGGATTGCAACTTGTGCCAAGTGCTGGTGAGGCCAGAATTAAGAAGATCATATAGTTTAACACATGGCTAAGGAGGAAAGGTTTCAGATTTTTGGATCATTAGACTCTCTTCCAGGTGGGATCTGTACAAAAGGCAACTGAACTAGAGAGGGACTAATATCTTAACTGGAAGTTAAGTTGCAGGGGGTTGTGGGGGGTGGGGTGGGATTTGGGTTTAAACTAAAGTAGCAGAGGGTTGGGAACCAGAGCATCAGAACAGATAGTGGAGTGGTTGTGGAGAAAATTGTTGCTAAGACTACATACACTATCAGGAATCAAAAGAGTGAGCATGGCAGGACTAATGTTCAGAGCTACATATATTTCAGTGAAGGAGTATTGTAGGAAAGGTGGATAAGCTTGGGGCATGGATCAGCACGTGAAATTATGACATTGTAGTCATTACTGAGATTTGGTTGCAGGAGGGGCAGGACTGGCAGCTCAATGTTCCAAGGTTTCATTATTTTAGACATGATAGAACGGGAGGGATTAAAGGGGGAGAAGTGGCATTAGTGATCAGGGAAAATGTCACAGCAGTTCTCAGTCAGGATCCTGAAGAAATACTGGATAAATACCATCCACAAACCTGTAAGGAGGCTCAAATCACAGCTTCTGTGGGAGAAAGATGACCTGGGACTCAGGACAGGGGGCGTGTAATGTGGAGCAGCGTCTAATCAGTCAGATGGAAGGCACAATGGAACTCACATCAAGCAGCACAGGAGGTTAATCTGTTTGGATTACCCAGAGAAATCAGTGGCAGCAGAACATCACATATGCAATGACCACAGGATTGACTTTTACAGCGCAGAACTACTATGCCATGCCGATGGCTTTTGGGAGCGCCTGGTGAAGGAGGCCATTGAAGCACACCAGAGAATAAGAATTTCAACAAAAACAAAGGTCTTACTCTAAGTAAGAACTGGAATTCGATTGTAAACAGGTGTAAACAAAGTATTGAGTACATGAGTTGAGTTGTTTTGCTGAAGACATTGGTAAAGCCAAATTTGGGGTATTTTGTGCAGTTCTGGTCACCTACCAACAGGAAAGATATCAACAAGAAAGAGTGTAGAGAAAATTTACAAGGATGTACCATCACTAGTGAAAGATTGAATGGTTAGGAATTTACTCCTTGGAGCCCAGGAGAATTTCACGCCACATGCTGGTGTGATTCTGATGAGAGGTATACAAAATTATGAGGCGTATAGATAGAGTAATGCAAGTCGGCTTTTCCCGCTGAGGTTGGGTGGGACTAGAAGGTCATAAGTGAAGGATGAAAAGCTATCTAAGGGGGACCCCTTTACACAGGGGGTACTGCGAGTCCGGAACGAGCTGCCAGCAGAAGTGGTGGTTGTGGGTTTGATTGCAACACTTAAGAGAAGTCTGGATAAGTGCATGAATGGGAAGGGTATGGAGGACTATGGTCCAGGTGTGGGTCGATAGAACTCAGCAGAATAACAGTTTAGCGTGGACAAAGGGCTTGTTCTCTTTGACTCTAAACCCATATAGCAGTTTCTTTTTAGGTCAATCATTTTAATTATTTTACCCAAGATGAGAATGGAATGAGAATTAACTCACTATTGCAGACAAGTGTGAGATGTTACACTTCAGAAGATCAAATCTAACGGGAAAGTACACAATAAATGGCAAAACATTTAGGAACGTTGATGTTGAGTTGTAAAGTCTGGAATTTATGCTGCATCTGTTAAAATTTCAGTGAAGCCACATTTGGAGTGTTGTGTCGAGTTATGGTCACTGGATTGTAGGAAGGATATAGAGGCTTTGGAAAATACATAGATGAGGTTTGCCATGATGCTGCCTGGATTAGAAAGTGTTAGCTAAAATAAGATGTTGGACAAACTTGGATTGTTTCTTTGTGAACAGGAAGCTGAGGGGCAAACTGACATAAATGTATAAAATGAAAATAGGGTAGATGGAGTCCTTTTCTCATGGTGGAAATGTCAAATACTGGAAGGCAAAGCTTTGAGACGAGAGAGGGACCGTTTAAAGGGGATTTACAAGGCAAGTCTTTGTATTACATAGAGTGGTAGGTACTTGGAACGCATTACCAGGGCAAGTAATGAAAACAGATATGATTGCAGTGTTTAAGAGGCATTTAGACAGATAAACAAATGAGCACAGAATCGAGGGATATGAATTTCATGCAGACAGATGGGATTATTTTAAATAGACATCACAGTCAGCACAGGCATTGAAGGAACTATCCCTTATGCTATATTTTTAGTGTACATTTTTTCATATTTATCCCCTCCCCAAATCTTAACAAATCACTCGGCCAGAACAGGGTTTGCTTCCATCGGTTGTATGCATCTTTCTGCTCCTTGCCTCTGTGTGGCAAGATGAAGCGAGTCATGAGGACATTTAGCTGTGGAATCATCACCACTGATCCAAGTTAATTTTAATGCACACTGTCTATCAGGAGCCTTTTCTGCCCTATCTCTCACGATTGGGAACACTGATGGAAGTGTTAGTGTACTGATTTCTTGCCTTCATCCAGGCAGCCTTACTAAATACAGCCTATAGACTGGATTCAAGAGCTTCTCTGCCTCCATCCAAGAACAATCAAAGGCAATTTTTCAGTATGTGTAATGATAGAAAGACTAAAGTCATTAGAATTCTTCTGTTAAACCATGACAATGTCTTTATCGGATGATAACTATAACGTGGACAGACAGGGCAAGAATTTAATTCTGGTAGACACTGGAGGCTTAGGAAGAGTTGGCCAGATTGTGTTGGATACTGAAATGCAAGCTCCACGTTTCCAAAATGCAAATACTGTATGTCCCACCATCTCTGAAAGTAATATTTGATGAAGTCTGTCATTCCATCTATAATACATATGATATACATTGATATTAATATTAATGTACAATTCACAGCACATTTTGGGCAGATTTAATACATGAAAAAATTGCTAAAAGCAATCCACACCAACAAGTGTTGAAAACATGAAGTAAACATATTGTTAGTCATTAACGGACAACAAAAGACCAGAATGTTAACAAAGAGTACTTTAATTACATCTGATGACTTTGCTATATAATTTATAAAAGAATGAAAATTCAAATATGTTTTATAATCCTGAAATACTTTGCCTGTTTTTAATTTATGGTGTCATTTCTAGATGTATGTGATGTATGTTTAAAAACAGGCTTTGAAGAATTTTGCCTAACATATTGCCCATTTCCAGACAAAGAGCAGCTTCAAGCATGTAATCAATGTCTCTATTATATAATGGAAAGGAAGGAGCTACTTTTTTACTGCTTTACTCTTATTACTGTAAGGTGTTCTTCAACAGCAGTTTGCATGTCAATATGTAGAAGTTTCAACTGTGTATCATTTATGCCAGTGAGGCGGGAGTTGTACAGGTTGTTGCCTATCTCTTCTATTGCCCGCTTTAGTAGCTTTAAAATCTACATGTAATATGGCAACACCACCCACTAGCTTATTTTGATAATAATGTTGAACAGTGAATTAGAACTTGCCTTCCCTATCTGTGCTTCTATATATGTGTTTGTCCATATGAATATTTCTGGTTTGTTTCAATCAAGAAACTGATATTTCCTATGTATTTGCAACATATGGAAAGTCTACAGGCAAAAAAGACACAGAAGGTAACAGCAGAAAAAAGCAACATGAGGATTAGACAGGAATACAATTATTTTCTTTCAGACTGCAGGGAGCGCAACATCAATTCATGCAATATTCACTCCAGTTGCTACTTACAAATAAATAATAAAAATTATAGATTATTTTTCTACATGAATGTGTTTGGAAAAACCTGTGTTTATATGAAGCCATATGCATGTTTATTACAGTTAAGACACATGTAATGAGGTGAACATTCTGATGTCACAATTAAGGTTGATCACTGAACCCTTGAACATTTTGTTTATGTGGACATTCAATATGGTGTGCATGAGATACTACTGGAGAAAGTGAGACTGTGCTATACTGGACTTGTTTTGGAATCAGGGACATGTATTCTGTATGGTGGGATGTCATACATAACATTTTCCAGGGACATACTCTGGAGCCTCAACTTCTCATGATATTTATGAATGACCTGAGATGATGGAATAGGTGGTTGCATTAGTCCTTAAGTAGAAGTGTCAGTTAGTGATCTGAACATTACAGAGATATAACAGATTAAGTGTGGGCAAAGGAAGAACAAATGGTGTTTTATATAGCCAAGTATAAGGCCGTCTTCGTTGAAATCAAAATAAAATAAACTGAAATGTATATAAAAAAAAAGAGGAGAGATCAACCAGAAATCAGTAAAAACAAGTAGATCAATTAAAAAAAATGAAATTACAAGATTAGGAGGCATTTATTTAAGGCTGAGTTACAAAAGAATGTCTCATACTGTCTGGTAATGTCTACCCTGAAGGATGTGGAAGTGAGATGATTGGGGTTACTGATAGAAGAAGTGGATACACTTCTGAAAAGTTAAGGGATTGAGAGCTATGGGGAAGAGGCACAGATGAGGAACACCTCGGGCAAATCGGTCTTGATTAAACTGAATGGATGGCAGGTGTGTAGGGCCAAGTGATCTACTGCTCCTATTTTCTTACATGCCTATGTTCTTATTGATGTAGAAAGCAGCCTCCATTTTTAAGGGGTTGGAAAACAAACAAAACAAGTTATGCTAAAGTTCTACAGGGTATTGAATCCTGGCCATAAATACAAGTTTTGTTTTTGGCACCACTCGTGCAAATAAGAAGTTTGGCCTTGGAGGACCTGCAGCACAAATTCATTAGAATGATAATAGATTTAGAGGGTTAAGTTATGAAAATGACTTGCACATACAAACAATCCCTTGTACATGCAGGCGACTGATAGGTAATTTGATGAGATATGAATGTTTATTATGTAATTAGCTCCTGATTCTATAGATGCTCCAGAAACACCAGTTGGACTATCTGTTCTTCATGGTTTCAACTGACAGAAATCATAACTCTTGGGTCTCCAAATTAGCCAATGAAAGAGCAGATTTATTATGGTAATGACGAATCCCTGACCACTTTGTCACTATTTTTTATGTTATATAGTGCAACAACCTCCTTTTATGATCATACTTGCATTCATGACTCCACATTAAAACAGTATGTAGAAAATTGAGTTTTCAAAATAGGTCTTTGCTTGGGGTCCTCACAAGGTTAAAACCATTCCTAAGAGAAATTATGACTACAGAATGAAACAGTTTCCATGGGATCTTCAACATCAGTCAACACTATAGATATAGCTAAGATATTGGACAATATAGGGCTCTATTTCATGGTGTTCCAAGGAAAGGTTACCAATCCAGTGGAACAGAAAACTTCTGGTCTCTGCTCCTCATACACCATCTTACAATTGAGAAATTCCTGTGAGCTGGAGTGTCTGCTTCTATCATAGCCCCATGAAGAGCGGAGCGGCACATTTGGAAGTTGTTCCCGCTCTTTCACCTGAATGTCCTCTGCGACCCAGTATGCTGCCCATTTTAAAGAGAACTTAGAGAAAGCAGGTCAAAAGAATGGAGAGTGAAAGTCAGCAATAAGAGAAATGAACAACAAATTTAATTTAGCATGGGGTCAAATGACTAGGGAGCATCACTACAGGACTCATGGCTTTCTGGACAACAGCCAGTAGAGCTGATCCAGCAGCACTTTCCTCTTTCCAGACAGGATGTGTTCAGGAACTGCCTAGCATTTTAAATGACTAATCCTGCAAATAATGCTGGGTTCCATTCCATCAGAGACAAAGATTGGGTGCAGTACTTATACATATGCTTGTCAGCACTCAACTGAAAAATCAAGCTTAATGTCCACAATAGTTACACTATATTGAGAGCCATGGGTCACTCAATATATAAATACATTTTAGTAAATTCAGAATATTTACAAAACTTCCTAAGATTACAGAAGGTTAAATATTAATCCAACAAAAATCACCTGTTTGAGCTTGGTCATCAATTGCAAAATCATCTTGAGAAGTGGCTTTAAACAGTGGATCAATTCTAACTGGTTGAAGAAGTTTTGCAAAAGGGAATGATTAGATTCCTGAAGCCCTCGGACCAGTTAAGTCAATATCATATGCCCAAGTATATGTACGCACAGGTACAATGAAAAAGTACTTCTTCTGGAGAGAAGTGGGACCTGGACAGGAATGCCTTCTTGACAAAGCTGCAACCAATGTACTTGCAGGGACAACTGCTAGCCTTGGACAGAGAGGATTATATTAATTCAGCAGGGGACAGGTGCAGGAAGGTAGCATTGAAAGGAACTTAAAACTATGCTGAAAGGATTGGAAGAATTAAACAGCATCAGAAATGAATATAAACTTTTTGATAGGATTTGATCAAGGGAGAGATGACAGGTCTAAGATATGTTTACATATTAAGACACTAACAAAGATTTACTAATGATAAGGGGAGAATCAATGATGAAAATGCAGTTCACCTATAAATGAATTTCCAAAGGGTGTTTGTTGAAGTTGTGTATAACAGGCTTATCATTAAGATTCAAGGCAGTGGAACAAAATAAAGTGTTATAACATGGACAGAAAATTGGTTAAAGGAAACAATATTGAAAAGTAATTCAGACTGAAGTGAAGTGTACTATATATTTCTCCAGAGATCAGTACTAGATAACAACTTTTCTTTATATATATATATATATAAAAAACTTAGACTTGGGTATACAAAGAATAATTTAAACATTTTTAAAGGAGGATAGTAATTAATACAAGTTAAAAATCTCTACTCTGGCATCCTTGTGACCTCACCAGTGCCTGACCACAGGATCCTCTGAACATCAAATTTTGAGCAGGGTGACTGTTCTTTTAAATATAGGCACTCCCCAACTTACGAGTTCTGAGAACTGACAATACCCTGGAATTTCTGTAAATTGGAAACACTGTCAATCAAGACGCAGAAGTTGCATTCATAAGTTGATTAACTAGAGATTAGTAGAAATCTTAGTTAATTTTAAATCTGAATTAAATCTTACTTCAAATTAGTTTATTAAGTTCAGATTTGTACTACAGATTCAGAATATGCTGGATAACAGGAGCTACCAGACCACAGAGTCTCAAGCTGTAAAGAACAGGGCAGATGGAAATGGGCAGGTAGCAAATTAACTTGTTATTTTTATTATTTATAGATCCTTTCCAGTCCAATGAGCCTGTGCTGCCCAATTACACCCATATGACCAATTAATCTACTAACCCACACATCTTGGGACTGTGGGAGGAAACCAGTGCACCCGATGTAAACCCAAGTAGTCACAGGGAGAACATATAACCTTACTCCCTGTTTTTAAACAAAGTTTTTAAAGGTTGCAGCACCTTGTCCCATGTCCTAGTTACTGTGGTGTAAACTACAAAAATATTCATGACAGCCCATTCCACACGGTTTGACCTGTTGAAATTATGTTGGAGTGATGGGGGCTGGGATGTTGGCTTGTGGGAAGGAGTTTCTTGGCATGTTGTAAATGTTAAGTTTTGCAAAGAATAAAAAGAGGCAAAATTCAGAACAGAGAGATCTGGGAATCTATGCGCATTATTAATTTAAAGTGGTAGGCTACATTACGAAAGTAGTTTAATTGGAAATAGGATCCTAGGCTTCAGAGACATCAATTATAAGAGTTATGAAATCATGAATCTCTAAAATCTCTGGTTTGATCACATTTGGAGTATTCTTTCTGGTTCCTTCCCTTAAGGAAAGATTTAAAGGCTTTAATAGGTGAGGGAAATATTTACTAAAGCGATTCCACAGGAGAGGCATTCATTATGTGGATACAAATGCTTTGGAGAAGCTGGTGCTGTTCTCTAACAAAGGGAGGAAATTCTGCTGAAATATGATTAAGGATATTATAATTGTGAAGAGCATCAACCAAGCAGGCAGAGACAAAATCATGGATCAGAAAACCTAAAATAAAGGTAACTGGCAACAGAACCAAATGTGACTTGAGAATAAACCTGTAACTGTATAGAATTTGGAAAGGAGGTTCAGAAGAGACTGGGATAAACAAATGAAAGATAAGAACTTAGAGCTGTGGGGACAAAGTAGGGGAGTGGGACTGCTGGATTGTTATTAAATAAAGCCTAACTGGACTTGATGAACCAAATGGCCTTCACTTGGACTGTAATCGTTCTGTGATAACTAGTTATGAAAGCTTTCAGGTATTCAATTCTGTTGAACTTGGTACAGAAAGCAAGTAACCACTGTGGTGTTTAACATAAAATGAAGAGGATATGGCAAAACTACTCTACCTATGTTAGGGTTATTTGCCCCACCTTTTCCTCTACTGAAATTAACAATAACTACAGAAAAGATGTTGAAATTAAAGCTTACAGGAGTGAATGTTGCAGATTTATTAGAATATTTAGTCACACCAAACAGCATGATTCCAACATAATAAATACAGGTGTGTAGAATGCAATACCAAAAATGCCCAGAGAGAAAACAAAAAGTTATGCAATTGACAGCAAATTTAATATCTTTTCCTCAGCAAGGACTGCTCAGTGATTGCATCAGCTATTGCAAAAGATCAACAAAGTGCAAAACTTACCACAATAGGAAAGTAATAAAAGTGGGAAGAAGGGGCCAGCACCAGGGCGAGCAAAAGGGAGAGAGGGGAGAAAACAAATTACTTTAATCAGGGTGGGGATCTTTGAAATAAAAAAAGCAATAAATTCCAGCAATAAAATTAAATAAGAAAAAGACAAATATCAAACCCACTCAAACAGCACAGCACAACAGGCAGTACCTGTATAAGAGGGTTAAAATATTCACTATACCATAAGATAAATGATCAAGAATGTAAAGGAAGCTAACAGTGATCACAATTGGACAAGCAAACAGACTAGAAAGATATTTTACCATGCAATGTTGTAATGTGTGACTTGTGAACAATGAACATAAATAATAGCACTGAGAAAAGAATGTATAAATCAGAACTAGAAAAATAAAAATCTTACTGCCAGCAGCAATGAGAGGCAATAAGATGTCTGTGAAACAAAAAAAATTAAAAGCTAGTGATAATGGAAGTGACTCATTCACAGGACTCTTCATTAGTGAGAAAATGTTTATTTGACATGCACCATCTGTGAGATCTGTTCATCTGAAAGCATTTCAAATGACCTCAGCAGAAGGATTTACAATTCTGAGATCAAAGGAAATGTTTTCTTAACTAGACAACAACAGAATACCCACAGGCAGCACACACGGGCAAAGCATTCACATGAGTCTTAGAAAAGACATTAGTGCTCCAACATCAACTGAAGTGACACCTACCTCCCAGCCAGTACTCTGTATAACAGAAAGTAGAGTCATGTCAAATAGTCACACAACAGACAAGTTCCTGTAAAGTTGGGATTACATATGCAAAAAGCAAAGCATGCATGTACACTTTTAAATGTACTGTATTCTTCTGGACATGTAATTCCAATTGTGCTATTCTTAGAGGGAAACTGAATTAAAGTCACTACTTTAAGAACTTACCTAAATCAAATATTCACAATTATATTTTTACAAAACTTCTGAATTTAAATTTAAGTGAAGACCATAAATTAATTACCTGATGAACTATTTTGCTGAATGCATCTTGGAGTCGACCATGAATAGTCGCAAGTTTTTTTGCATCACGATTGGCCTCATGGATTGGAATTAGAACTTTGTAAACTTCATTAACTGCTTCGTACATTCCAGCCTGTTATTTGAAAGCCCAAAGTTATTAATAATAGCAAGTACAATGAGCCTCTTGTTTAACAGTATTTGTTTAAATAAAGTACATTCAAGGCAAGTTATGATTTTGCAGACATCGACAAACAATTGAGAATGTTTTCTTGCATCAAGAGGCCAAGCTAACAAGTTTCTTAGAGCATTTTTTCTCTGTATCTGTTAGTGGTCACTAAGTGAAGCACTGCTCAGTTATAAATAAAGTTGGTGAGCGAGATCTGTGAACTGATCGTATTTATAGGCAACCTAATTTTGATTCATATAGATAGCCATCTAAGCTGTTACCAAGGTAACTATTATTCAATAAATCAACGGTATTATAGTCTAGCAATGCTTAGTAAATTCTGATGAAGTCGCATAGAGGAAACAGTTGATATATTTAGACTTTCAATAGGTCTTTGATAAGGACATGTTTATCATTAAGATTGAACGTTGAGGAATGAAAGAAACATCAGCGATATAAAACTAGATTGTGTAGCAGGAAACAGGAAGTGGCTATGAGTTATTTTTCAGACTGTAAGTATGTGTTGGAACCTGGACTGCTGTTTTTCTTAAAATATACAGCACTGTGTAAAAGTCGTAGGCACATAGATATAGCTAAGTGCAAATTACTGTAGTAATTTTATGTAGTGCACTGTGCTCGTGCTAAAATAAAACAAATTTGGTAACATGAGCGAGTGGTGATAAACCTGATTCTGATTTGGGTCTCTATTGTGGTCTGAGATTGGGAAGGAGCCAGGAAGAGGGGAATCATGGTAGGCAAAATGGGAAGGAAAAGGGGAGGGAGTGAGATGCAACAGAGAGACGTTCTTTAATGATCAATAAATAAATTGTTTGCAATCAAATTACCTGGCCTGGTATCTCAAGGCTGGGTGTGTCTGCACCCACACTCCCCCCCGCCCCTGGCATTCCTTCTCTGCCACCTGTCCTGCAGCACTCCTCCCTCATCCTTTACTCTCACCAGATTTACAAACTTGCTCTCTGCTCCACATTGACTAATACAGTGCTGTCCAAAAATCATAGGCACCCTAGCTATACACGTGTGTGCCTAAGACTTTTGCATGGTGCTGTAATCAATGACTTTGAGCTGAATGCACAGGGCACAATTTCCAAAGTACCAAGTGTCAGGGACAGAGACAGTTTCAAGGAGAAAAGCAGAAATGAGGGGCTGATAGCAAATAAAAATTACTAAGAAATGCCAGGTTTGATATTTTGGTAGGAAGAAAATGAGAAGTACAATCTAACCCTCTACGATCACAGCGGAGACAGAGTACAGCAAAAAACTCAGTTACCTGTGAGACATACGTCTGCGGTACAGACACCATAATGATGTCAGTGGTTGATATAAAGCCGGTTACAAGAAGGTCACAAAGGGTATATGGAGAGAGAGGATATGGGAAAATTGTTGCCATTATTTTAGGGAACAAAGAATGAAGATGACTGGGAAAAAATGCAAAAGTAACATGCAGAAAAACATCTTTATTCAGTCAGGTATAGTAGCAGAGAGGGGTCACAGTGTCACAGTAGTACAGCACACATCCTCACTAAGCTGCTCAATTAAGCTCACCCCATTTGCCTGCATTGGGCCCATGTCCTTCTGAACTTTTCCTATCCATGTATGTCCAAGTGTCTTTTAAATGTTATAACTATGCCTGCCTCAAGCTCTTTCCACATATTGCTCCTCAGATCCTTTTTAAGTATTTCCTCTTTCACCTTAAAACTACACCTTTGCCTTGGAAAAAATAGACTGTGCACATTCAACTTAGTTATACCTCTAAAAGTTTCATGCACTTCTTTAAAGTCATCCTTCCGTCTCCTACATTCAACAGGATAAAGTCCTAGATGGCCCAACTTTTCACTATAACTCAGACCCTCGAGTTCTGGCAAAATTCCTGTAAATCTTTGCTCTCTTCCCAGCATAGTGATGTCTTACTTATAACAGAGGGACCAAAACTGTATACGAAGCTGATCAAAATGCCCGTCACTTTTGAAAACCTTATTCACTGTCTATGATACTTTCTATTCCAGTGCATTCAAAAGGAATTTGGTGATTAGCCGAGGAAAGATTTTCAGGGAAGGGGGAACAATTTGGGGGAGTGGGGTAGAGACTCACTGGACCCAATATCCTTCCACTGTGTTGCAACTGCTCTCCGTAAGGAGCCCATGTTATAACTCATGACATACACCCAAGTTCAAAGTTCTGTGGCTAAGGTGCTCTACTTAATTGCTAAATTATATTTACCTACATTCTAAACAGTAATGGGCACAGCTTAAGTTGTGAAAGATGAGTGTTCACCAAATGGGATAGCCCTAATGACAAAGATCTACCAAAATATGAAAATGTAATCCAAACTTAAATTCAAATATTCTTGTTCAGGGAAGAGTAAACTCTCTTATTAATTATTGACCGCTGTATCAATGGATTTATTAACCTGCTGCAGTGACATAATGAAATATTCCCTTTGGGCACCCTGATGGTAATTGTTTGGCACTGCATTAGAACAATACAAAAGCAACAAAGCTACAAACTACAGAATGGGATGGAGAGGAAATTGGCCGCGACTCTCTGCACTTTGTAATACAGCATTTGATAAACAAACATTGTGTTGCTTGATCAATATTCTACCAAACAGATAAACTTTTCTTTGGCTTTTTTTGTTGCCTAAATAAAATTTCATTGAGGGGACTCAGCAATGTATATATTGATGTAAGGCAAGAATTAACTATCCTTAAACTACGGGAAACTCAATGCAAAAACTCTTATCTATGTTAAATGCAGGAGATGCTTTCTCATGCCTCCTTACTTTCCATTATTAGTATTGATTGATCAGGTCATAATGGGCCAAACGGCTTACTATCCTATTCTACATTCTGGAGTCTACAAATAAACTCTTGATCTGTTTCCTCCACACGTCTGTGCGCAGAACTTGAAATGCAGAAAACACATCCAGGAACCAAACATCAGGCATTTTTTCTAACTGTACACAAAAAAGCTGGGATTAGATTTGTCACTGGTACTTAATAAGTCCACCTAAATGCATTCTGCAAGCAGATAAACAGGGAAATAATACATACATACACACACACACTATATATAATTTTGTTCCTTTACTGCATTAGAAAATAAGGAATGTGAAATCAGAACAGGTTGTTCAGATCATCAGACCCACTCTTTTGATGGACTATGCACAATGTACCTAATTTTAATTCTAATTAACTCATTTAAGCTCATCTTTCTCAAATACGAGGTGTCTATCTATAAAAGATAGGCATTCACTAACTTTTATTTCATTCACATTTGGTCTGGTGATCTTCATTGCACCCACCAAGAGAGCAAGACAAGTGAAACAATAAGTACCATTGAAAACAGGTCTGCAGCTTGTTCCATCAATCCTACAAGACCAGCTTCTGTAAAATATTTTCCAGAGCAGATTCCTTCCTCATCTGGCGAAAGTACATCATCCGAAACTGCAGACTCCTCCAAAACATTAAAAGAGATGTTCTGGAAGGAAACAGAGAAAGATATAGTTAATTTCAATGACAGAAACCTTTTAATTAAGGTCATCAATTCAGCTCATTATTGATTAAAGTCTCCACAAATACAGATGAACAACCATGAAAAACAATTTGCCTATATTTCTCTCAAGAGTTATGAATGTAACCAATTAACTTCAGTCCATTCAAAGGGAATTTCTAGAGTCCCCACAGGGACTGTACCTCTGCAGAACAGGTAAATCCTAACCTAAGCTTTGTTCCACTTTATAGTTCTGCAGAATTGCTGTGAATGAAGAGCAGTTGTTCCCAACTTTATTTGGGTTACTACCCCCTTGGCTCTCAGACCATAACCCCAGTGACCCCTCTGTTTCTGGCCATTCCATAAAAACTATAATGAATCTAAAAAATCACTAAGCAATTACCATCAACTGATCACTTGCAATACCAGAGAAACAACAGATTGGATCATTGCGACACCACCATCAAGAATATGTATTGTGCTATTCCGTGCCCTCACTTTGGGAAGTCTGATCACTTGTCTGTACTTCTACTCCCTGAGACTGAAGACTGCAGCACCAGTAGTGAGGACCAAGAAGGTTTGGACAAGGGAAGCACAAGAGCACCTACAGGACTGCTTTGAATTGGTGGACTGGACTATATTCAGGGATTCATCTTTGAACCTAGATGAGTATGCTGCAGTTGTTACCGACTTCATTAAAATCTGTGTGGATGAGTGTGTTTCTACAAAGACTTACTGTACATTCCCAAACCAAAAGCTGTGGATGAACCAAGAGGTACGTCGTCTGCTGAAGGCTAGGTCTGTGGCATTCAAGTCTGGTGACGCAGGCCTGTACCAGGAAACCGGATATGATTTGCGGAGGGCTACTTCAAGGGCAAAGAGACAATTTTGAACGAGGTTGGAGGCAACATCTGATGCACAGCAAATCTGGCAGGGTCTGCAAGACGTTACAAAGTGAAACCCAATAGTATGAATGGCAGTGATGCTTCACCATCAGATGAACTCAACGTCTTCTATGCCCGCTTTGAAAGGGAGAACACAACTACAGCTGTGAAGATCCCTGTTGCACCTGATGACCCTGTGATCTCTGAATCAGAGGCCGATGTTTGGCTGTCTTTAAAGAGAATGAACCCTCGCAAGGCAGAAGCTCCTGATGGAGTACCTGATCAGGATCTGAAAACCTGTGCCAACCAACTAGTGGGTGTA
The DNA here is from genome assembly GCF_030144855.1 of Hypanus sabinus. Lineage (NCBI taxonomy): Eukaryota > Metazoa > Chordata > Chondrichthyes > Myliobatiformes > Dasyatidae > Hypanus > Hypanus sabinus. The sequence goes on along the minus strand of NC_082716.1, from coordinate 59,923,834 downwards.
TTCAAGGACATTTTCAACCTCTCACTGCTATGGGCATAAGTTCCCACTTGCTTCAAAAAGGCAACAATTATACCAGTACTTAAGAAGAATAATGTGAGCTGCCTTAATGACTATTGCCCAGTAGCACTCACATCTACAGTGACGAAATGCTTTGAGAGGTTGGTCATAACTAGACTGAACTCCTGCCTCAGCAAGGACCTGGACCCATTGCAATTTGCCTATCGCCACAATAGGTCAATGGCAGACACAACCTCCATGGCTCTCCACACGGCTTTAGACCACCTGGACAACACAAACACCTACTTCAGGATGCTGTTCCTTGACTTAGCTCAGTATTTAATACCATCATTCCCATAATCCTGATTGAGAAGTTGCAGAACCTGGGGCTCTGTACCTCTCTCTGCAATTGGATCCTCAACTTCTTAACCGGAAGACCACAATCTGTGTGGATTGGTGATAACATCTCCTCCTTGCTGACAATCAACACTGGCACACCTCAGGGGTGTGTGCTTAGCCCACTGCTCTACTCTCTATATATGCATGACTGTGTGGCTAGGCATAGCTCAAATGCCATCTATAAATTTGCTGACGATACAACCATTGTTGGTAGAATCTCAGGTGGTGACGAGAGGGTGTACAGGAGTGAGATATGCCAACTAGTGGAGTGGTGCCGCAGCAACAACCTGGCACTCAAAGTCAGTAAGACAAAAGAGCTGATTGTGGACTTCAGGAAGGGTAAGATGAAGGATCACATATCAATCCTCAAAGAGGGATCAGAAGTGGATAGAGTGAGCAGCTTCAAGTTCCTTGGTGTCAAGATCCCTGAGGATCTAACCTGGTCCCAACATATCGATGTAGTTATAAAGAAGGCAAGACAGCGGCTACACTTTATTAGGAGTTTGAAGCGATTTGGTATGTCAACAAATACACTCAAAAACTTCAACAGTTGTACCATGGAGAGCATTCTGACAGGCTGCATCACTGTCTGGTATGGAAGGGATACTGCACAGGACTGAAAGAAGCTGCAGAAAGGTTGTAAATCTCGTCAGCTCCACCTTGGGTACTAGACTACAAAGAACCCAGGACACCTTCAGGGAGCAGTGTCTCAGAAAGGCAGTGACCATTATTAAGGACCTCCAGCACCCAGGGCATGCCCTTTCCTCACTGTTACCTTCAGGTAGGAGGTACAGATGCCTGAAAGCACACACTCAGCGATTCAGGAATAGCTTCTTCCCCTCTGCCATCTGATTCCTAAATGGACTATGCAGCTTTGGCCACTACCTCACTTTTTAAAAAATATACAGTATTCTGTTTTTGCACTTAAAAAAATCTATTCAATATATGTAATTGATTTACTTTATTTATTATTATTAATTTTATTTTATTTATTACTTTTTTTGTCTCTTCTAGATTATGTATTGCATTGAATTGCTGCTGCTAAGTTAACAAATTTCATGTCACATGCCAGTGATAATAAACCTGATTCTGATTCTGAATCTTAAATTCGGATATACAGTGAAAGAATATAGGAACTACAAATTCAAGCAGTGAAAATAATAGCAACAAATATTCAAATCTCTTTATAGCTACAAATGAGATTATTTCCTTAATTACAGTAAAAACAATTTTCATCAACAATTTTAGAGTGTACATTAGTAGTCCAACTATTCACTGCTTCATTGCTTTTTTAAGTTTCAATGAGATGGATGGGCTTGATGCAATGATATCAGCTTCTCAATATCAGGCTGAATGTCACTCAGGAGTTTCCAATCCATATGTTCAGTCATTTGTGTCTGTTTCGTTGCTTTGAAAGAAGTCGGGTAATTGCACTGAAATCGCGCTCCACTATATACGATATTGGAAAGGCAATAAAGAACATTTTGAAATTTTTACACAGTACAGGATATTGTTCAGAGATTTCTTTCTGCAAGCAAAAGTCATGATATGATTTTTTAAAATCCCAGCTTCAGCTCAAAATCAATTTGTGGAGAGATCAGTCCTTCCACCACCCTTCCTGTTACTACCTCATTACAAGAATCCAGGAATGGATTTATTACCCAATCTAGAATTTGGATCAAGAGAAGTTCCTGAAATTTCCCTGACATGTCTTTGTGCAGTTCACCCAGGTGGTCACAGTACGCTTGAAGATCATTATCTGGTATGCTTTCTCTCTCTTCCAACTCAGAGAGACTTGGCAACTGGAAAAGGTTGTGAGGGCCAATGTTGCAATTAAATAGGGTTAGCTTGGACAGAAATGTGGATACAACTGATTTGACTTTGATAAGATTCATATCATGCCCTTGCAATTAAAGATTGATTTCAGTAAACTTTGTAAATAATTCTGACAGGTAATGTCATGCCTAATATTCTTGAATTGATTACTGAATGCATTTGAGTCTTCAAAGAATTTCATCAGTTAAAAGTAGTACATAAAAACTCAGGTAGTTTCCTTCTGAGAGCCACCTGACTTCCGTGTCCAAAGCAAGCAGATAAACCATTCATCAATACAAAGCTCTCGAAATAGTTGAGAATTGAGAGTATGGGACTTGATTTTATTTACCAATGTGATAACAGTATTTAATGCTTTGTGCAACTGAAAACTTAAGATTTTTGCAACAAGATATTGTCCGTGAATTACACAATGGTACATATGTTAGGTACAACTTTTTTCAAGAAAGTAATAACCCCATGGTGATGATACTGCCTGGACTTGTTGCCTGGCAAAGTTGATTCATCCAACTGTAGAGCAAATTCTGTTGTCCTAAGTATGTTGCACACGTATCTTCCACATTCTCAGACATTTAATTTATTCATCTTTGAACAGAGTTGTCGCCGAGTGGAGTTGCTTTAATTATTTGGTTTGATGACTAATGCAAAGCTGTTTTCAGAACCTCCTTTACTGCTGGCAGATCAGTTCTTCTCCAGTTGTATGAGGCTTTCCAGATTTAGCAGTGTGCAATGAAATGTATGAAGCACACACACCATCACTGTTTCGTTGTGAAGTGCTGGCAAACATGTTTTGAAGTGTTTTTCATTTCTGATTGAAAGTAAGCCAATTTCCTGTTTGCTTTATCAGAGTGTATTCTCTTCAAATGTTCCAGAAGCCCGGACAGTTTAATTGCCATTTGAAAATAACTTTTTCACACAACAGATACATTGGCTGAGTTGGTTGTTTGCTGCTGGTATAACTCCATATTTCAGATATTTCTCTTATACTGTCTATACTTTTTTTGTTCGATCAGCTTCTGCCATTTTCATTATGGATTAATGACCAGAGTCAGTCACCTGTTGTTTAAGTCCAACCTCAAGCACTCTGATCAATAAAGGCAAAAGTTATGACATAGTCATAGCTCAGGCTAAACCTGACTCTCTGCCTGAAGGTACATTAAGGGGAGAGGCTTTATCTGTGGGCTAGACAAATGCAGTCAAGACCATTCGAAAGGGCAGATTCTGAACCTTCCCTTATTGAATGCCTAATTCCTAATTCACAGGAATTGTGTCACTGTGTCATCAGAGTATGGGAATTGTACTAGCTAATACTGTACAACAATTGTGAATGGCAAAAATGCATGGGCCAGGCCCAGAAGTAACAAAAATTCTTCAGTCTAGATTTCTCATTATTTGTTAAATACAGAAGTGTCAAATTGCCTTTCACCAAGTATAAGTGCTCTAAGCAAAGTCTAAGAGAATGGTGGGTTAGCAAGAGATGAGGTGATTACATGGTGATTGTAATCAATTAAGAGGCACCGAGGATCAAATGCTTATAAGTAATTATCTTAAGCCTGTAATCCACAGCTGCTCCACGTGCTACCGAATATGCCCACTGTCCTATTTATCGCTTCCTTAGAGACTCCCACCATCCCCGGGTGGGGGGGCCAGGGGGTTTGGCAGATATTGACCCCTTTGGGAACAACTGTAGAGATATCCTGACAAATACAGCTGTAGTGAATGTCCTCTATCCTTTATTGCAAAGAGTTTTAGTATGGAAGCACAGGATAATGTAGCCTCTGGTGATACGTACAGTGCCTATAAAAAATATTCACTCCCCCGTAAGTTTTCATGTTTTATTGTTTTACAACACTGAATCACAGTGGATTTACTTTGGCTTTTTTGACACTGATCAACAGAAAAACTCTCTTGTGTGAAAGTGAAAACAGATTTCCACAAAGTGTTCTAAATTAATTACAGATATAAAACACAAATTAATTGTTTGCATAAGTATTCACCCCCACCCCATGTCAGTATTTAATAGATGCACCTTTGGCAGCAATACAGCCTTAAGTCTGTGTGGATAAGTCTCTAGCAGCTTTGCACATCTGACATTGCAATTTTTCTGCATTCTTCTTTACTGTGGAAGTTCTGTCAGATTACACCGAGATTGCGAGTGAACAGCCCTTTTCAAATCCATCCACAATTTCTCAACTGGACTGAGGTCTGGACTTTGACTTGGCCACTCCAGAACATTATCTTTGTTGTTTTTAAGTCATTCATCCGTAGCCTTGGCTTTATGCTTGGGGTCATTATCTTGCTAGAAAACAAATCTCCCAAGACACAGTTCTTTTGTAAACTGCATGGGGTGTTCCTCCAACATTTCCCTGTATTTTGCTGCATTCATTTTACCCTCTACCTTCACAAGCCTTCCAGGGTCTGCTTCAGTGAAGCATCCCCACAGTATGATGCAGTCACCACCAGGCTTCACGGTAGGGATGGTGTGTTTTTGATGATGTGTAGTGTCTTGCCTATGCCAATCATAGTGTTTAGTCTGCTAGCCATAAAGCACAATTTTGGTTTCATCAGAAAATAGAACCTTCTTCCAGCTGACTTCAGAGTCTTCCACATGCCTTCTGGCAAACTCTAGCCAAGATCTCATGTGAGTTTTTTTCCCCAACAGTGGCTTTCTCTTTGCCACTCTCCCATAAAGCTGCGACTGGTGAAGCACCCGAGCAACAGTTTTGTATGCACAGTCTCTCGCATCTCATCTCAGCCACTGAAGCTTGTAACTCCTCCAGAGTTGTCTTATGTCTCTTGCTGGCCTCCTTCACTCGATCCCTTCTTGCAGTCACTCAGTTTTTGAGGACGGCCTGCTCTAGGTGGAATTACAGCTGTGCCACATTGTTTCCATTTCTTGATGATCGATTTTACTGTACTCCAAGGGATATTCAGTGATTTGGAAATTTTCTTGTATCCATCTCCTGACTTGTGCTTTTCAATAACCTTTTTGCAGAGTTGCTTGGAGTATTCTTTTGTCTTCATGGTCTAGTTTTTGCCAGGATCCTGACTTACCAGCAGTTGGCTCTTCCAGATACAGGTGTATTTTTACTGCAATCAATTGAAGCACCAGTGATGATTTGGCATGTCATATTAAAGGAGGATGAATACTTATGCAATCAAATACTTTGTGTTTCATATTTGTAATTACTTCAGATAATTTTACGGAGATCTTTTTTCACTTTGACACCGAACAGCCTTTTTCTGTTGATCTGTGTCAAAAAAGCCAAATTGAATCCACTGAAAAACATGAAAACCTCTGGGGGGGGGGGGAATTAAATCTTTTTATAGGCACTGTATCTGGTGATATGGTAACATATTGTTGAAGTAGCACTTAAATGTAAAATAGTCTAAGGAAATGCATAAAGCACCAAAAACCAACGAGAGAGGGAGCATATGAGAGAATGTCTCACAAACAAATGTGACATTTACAGGATAGAAAAAAAAAGTGATTTTCATTATTCCTAGTTCAGGACCCGAGCATCGCTAGTGTTATTTTCCTTTTTCAAGTCACCTTTGAACTGAGGTTTTGTATGACCATTTCAGAGGGCTTTGAGGAGTCACCACATGTAGGCCTGAGCTAATCACTTGCACATTAGTGCCAGTAATGACATCAGCAATAAGTAACTGTCTAAACTTTAGCAAAAGCTGCCCATTTGAGCAGGTTATAAGAAACAGCAAAATCCGTGATTCAAAGGTTCTCTGTGAAGTGGAAATGGCTGGTGGACATCTCCCATAGTGGCTACAAGTCCACTCACTGAAGGGAGGATGGAGCACACCTTACACGTTTGCTAGCTTGCCTATGGCCGTCATCCTGGATCTTCTAGACATTGTAATTTGGTACTGCATTTTGCCGTGATCAAGATGCTCTATGAGAGTTTGAGGGCAGGTTCCATCTTTTTGCCAGTAGAAATGCTGAGTTTCTTGAAAGCTTGCTTTACCTAATCCTCACTGTTAAAGAGCCTAGGATATTGTACAATTAGCCCTCCTTATCCACAAGTTCTGCATGAGCGAATTCAACCAACTGCGAATTGGGAAAACCTGGAAGTGCTCTTCCAACACTTGTTGTTTGAGCATTGTTCGCCTCGCGTCTCGTTCGTTCACTACTTTGTTCCTGTGAAAAAAATGGCTCCTAAAAAGCAACTAGGTGGTCAAAGCAACTCCTCAAAGGCTAAGAGGGAGCGTAAAGTGCTTTCTCTCACCAAGAAAGTACAAATATTAGAAGCATATCACAGAAGCATATCCCTGTCGATGGCCAAATTATACGTGAAAAAGCTCTTAGTCTCTGAGCACTACTGTGACGGGGTTGATGAGTTTCAAGGAGTTTAAGGCTAGTAAGGGATGGCTGGCTGGCTATGTAAAGCGCTACAGCCTCAAGAACGTAAAGATCATGGGAGAATCGGCATCGGCTAATGCCAAGGCCGCAGCAGCGTTCCCAGAGGATCTCATAGAAGAGAAAAGCTACCTTCCAGAGCAAGTCTTCAATTGTGATGAAACCGGCTTGTTCTGGAAGAAGATGTTTAACAACAGGTGCAAGTGTTAAAGGATATGATTCTTGACTACGATCCTTCGATGGAATGAAGCCTCCATGTCACCCGATGGATAACAACATGCCTACAACCACTGCAAGATTTGTTTGATGATGCAAAGAAAAAGAGACAGCTTCCTAAAACAATGTTTCTAACTAAAACATCTGCAATTCTGAAGTCTCGCTGTTCAATGCTGTAAGATTCTCAGCTCTCAACCTCCACAGTTCTTGACTTTAGTATTATTGAGCCTCCTCCAATGCATCCTTACTCCCTAAACAAGACAGTGTAGCAACTACTGTACAGGTATTACAAGTTTTACTTGTTGTTCGATCATTGTTCGCCACGTGTCTCGTTCATTTGCGGCTTGTGTTGTGAACGAGAGGAACATGTTGGTTTTTTTCTTGTCAATATTCCCTAAACACGACAGTGTAACAACTATTTACATAGCATTTCCATTGTATTAGGTGTTATAAATTCTGTAATCTAGAGATGATTAGAAGTTTTACTCATTGTTTGCCTCATGTCTCGTTCGTTCGCTGCTTGTGTTGTGAGCAAGAGGAACATGTATAGTTTTTTTTGTCAATATTCCCTAAACATTACAGTACAACAACTATTTACATAGCATTTACATTGTATTAGGTATTATAAGTAATCTCGAGATGATTTAAAGTATACAGGAGGATGTGCATAGGTTATATGCAAGTACTATGCCATTTTACGTAAGGGACTTGAACATCCACATTTTTTAGTATCCGCAGGAGATCCCAGAGCCAATCCCTCGCACATAAGGACTGTATGCATTTGTTGCCTTCTGGACTGTATATAGATTCCATCTTTAGCAGTTAATCTTGAGGGATGTGCTTAAGGTGACCAAGCCAGCAAAGCCTGCAAGCATTTACCATAGTACATGTGAACTGCAAGCCAGTTCTCTTAAACATTTCCTTGTCAGAAACAAGAACTCTTCATAATTTTTCTGAGACATTGAAGGTGCTAGCTCTTGAAGATCTCAGCTCTTCTTTGGAGAATCTGATCTGGCTTTTGCATACATGACTACTGAGGACTCTGGCACATTTGTGTCCACGATTGGCAGTATTTGCTTCAGACACCTTCTGAGTTAGATGAATCCTGTGGAAAGTTAATTCATGGAATCATACAACATTTATATGGGACTTGTCAGAATAAATCCAAACTCATTATGAAAGTTTGGCCAAGACAGAGAAGAAATTTCTTCACATAGATGGTGGAGAGTCTTTGGAATTCTCTAACTGGGATATGGAGGGTGAACTAATGTGCAACCTCAACACATACTGTCCTTGTTAGCTATTAAAAGAATTTAGAGATATGAGGCTGGTACAAAAAAATATCATTGAGATAAAAGATTAACCATAGATTTATTAATGGCAGAGCAGGCACGAGGAGCCAAATGGAACATTCCTGATCAGCTTCTTACTTTCTCATGATACATGAGGTGAATTTGCCAAAGAGGACACAGAATAGACCAAATTTGACATCATCCTCTTTCATCCAAGCTTAACCCTGAGGACTTGCCTAATTTGCACAGGTAGAACATCCCCCTATATAACTACTGAGTGGCAACAGTCCATTTCAAAAAAGTTTCAAATATACTGAATCAGGAAATCCAGTTTGAGAAATTAGATTTTAAGTAAAGAAGTACAAATGTTCAGGTAAATAGACTGTAACCATAAAAGGCCTGTGAAATGTAGGTCTGATGCGGTATATAAAGAAGACAAAAGAGTACAGCTTCAGGAGTTCCTCGAAGACCTTTAAAGACATGGAAGCAAAAAGATACTACATTTCAAAGCATTTAGGCCATTCACTGAACCACACATCGAAGTCCTTCAGAATGCTACGTTACAAAGTGCCATGTGTTTATCTGCAATTTGTGTTGTTAGAAGAAAGAAGATTGACTGTCAACAATAGTTTTAGGTGAGGAAAGGTCCTCATCTGCAGTTATTTTTAAAAGTAAGTAAATCTGGCTATGCAATAAAAACAGCAAGTCTGTCAGCATCTATGCATCTAACTCTGTTAGAGTTACTGTTCCAGGTCAATGAGCATTCATCAGATCGGTCATCAAGCTTGATGTAGTTTTACATCCAAATGAAGGACTTTAAATTCAGGTATATCAAGATACCAAATATAAAACAGGCAGTTCTCCATATGAACTAAATTCACAGCTTCATACCACCATGTAGGGCATGTTTCTATAACAAAGATCTTATCAAACGATATAAACCATCACATGGCCCAACTGCTCTGTGCCTATACTGGGAACCTACAGGAGCCCGCTCCCATTCTACTTCAACTCACTCTACCAGTACATTCTTCTGTTCCCTTTTGGGATGGATCTTCACTTTGCATCAGGCCACAGGTACCTTAGGAATACCAAAAGTCAGAGGATAAAGCAGGAAGGTTCTATTTTACCAGGTAATTTTATGCAAAGGGGAAAAGATGTGACTGGTACAACTTTACCTGAAAGCTCACACACCCAACAGGAAGGTACTTGCGATCCTCCAGCATACTTAGGTATTCTGCTACTAGTGCTGCTGAATGCACCAGGCACTGTGCTGCTTCAGCACGATTACTCTTCTCTGAGTGCTTTCCAGCCATGTTTTGGAGCCATGTTAGACGTAGATCTGGTGACGTCTGGTATCCTTTAGCAATCCTTCAGATGAAAAGAAAAGAAATAAACATGCAACCTCATATCAAAATACTACAAATATACCAGTTGTTATCAGCTTTTTTCTCCTCTACCTTGCCACCCTTATCCCTGCCAATCTTCAAATGTTATTACTTCCTCTCCTGAAAACATTACTTCATCTCTGCATGGCTCAATGAGTATAATCCAGCTCTCAGGTATTTCACTTCATCTTTGACGAGCGATATTCAACCACAAAAGAAAGCACTACCAACTCCAAAGACATACAGTGGCCATCAGTGATCACTTATCAGCCACAAGCAATTGCTTTTTCAGCCTACATTTGAGTGCACTTAGTGAGACCAGACCATGTAATGAAGCTTGAAATCTTAGTTGCATCAGTCACTTGTATGCTAGGTAGTGGATTAAACAATGCTTTACAGGAACTCTAGAGCTTGTTGCAATATTTCATCTATTTTGAATCAGCCAAATGATTTGTTTCCCGAGATTCTGTTCTTTGATTATCTTAATATAAATGTTTAAATGCATCTAGCCATACTTCTAAATCAATATTCTATTTTCCTTTACTGGATATATTATTATCAATTACAATCAACATTGGTACTACTTATAGCATAGAATAACAAGTGCTTAAAACTGCATGGTTACTCTTACGTCGAATTTAGCATGGGATGGCTTCCATGTGAACCCACTTCTCTACTTGTCATTCAGTTAAATGTCTGGTATGTTTTAGCTGTTACAGGTAAACTATCAAAATCAACTAAGTGAAACCACATCTATGATAGTTCAATGTTCTCAAATGCCTTTGGTGATCATTCAAATGTTACACTGTTCAACACAGAGTATCCCTCCATCATATAAGCTTGGGAAAACTTAGAACTGTTCTGCCAGGATTCAAATTAAAATTTCTTACACACATTCTTAGCTATTATTGACATGTATTAAATATGTTTTTGGGTCAAGCTAGACACTATGTTTTCAGATAAGTTGTCAAACTTACATACTTCTGTGAGGGGAAGAAAAGGCAGGCACTTTTTTAATGGCTACGTGAAGTGGCCATTCCCATGCACATCCCAACCATCAGTTTCAATGTTGGAAGCCAAGCAGTCTCTTTAACTTTCAAACAATTGCATGATCAGATCAGAAGGATAATAAATGGTATTTAGTGAGTAAGACAAGCTGGGCACTAAAAGGCAATGAAACTCGGACTGCGCAATGGTAGTAGTGGAAACGCCAAGCAATTTTCATAGTCTAGATTGGTATCCACTGATTCCTACTCAGACATGCATTATCCAACATGCTGCATTGCTGAACAAGTATGGAACAAATGCCTACTGCTAATTTAATGTCTGAGTGATCAGGAATGCTGGCAACCATGTGGCTTCGTGTATCAGACTCTTGAGAAAAGCAGAGGATAAAGGAATGAACTTAGAGGGAATATAGAGAATATCCCACATTACCCGCCTGAGAGCTGCTGAACGGTACCTGTACATGAGATCAATCAGCATCTCTGGATCTTCTTGGTGTTCTTTCATTTTCACGGTGTCTGACAGGATCATGTGCAGATTGAAAACTAGATCCTGCACCTAGAATGGATAGCAGTGATAGTGAAATACATGAAGAATAGCCAAAGTTGCTTGAATTTCTTTTTCAGACATTATTCAAAAGCAAGTCCAAGCATGAAAAAGAGAACATGTAAATAAATATAATTTAAACAGTGAAACTCATGCAAAGCCAAATCAAAGTTTTTTAAAGATTTCTACATTATATCAATCACAGGCATGTGCTCCTAAAATGAGCAAGAAGATGGATGTCCTGAGCTTCAAAGTGCATTCTACAAAGATCAGGCTACTTCCCACCAAACATTTAAAGTAGAAAGTTCAAAATTCAAAGTAAATATATTATCAAAGAACATATATGTCACCATATACAACACTGAGATTCATTTTCTAACAGGCAAACTCAGTAAATCCATAATCAAATCAATGAAAGACTGCATCCAACAGGATGAACAAACATCCAATGTGCAAAAGACAACAAACTGTGCAAATACAAAAGAAAAAAAGTAATAATAATAATAAATAAGCAATAAATACTGAGAATATGAGATGAAAAGTCCTTGAAAGTGAGTCCATAGGCTGTGGGAACAGTACAGTGATGGGTGAATGAAGTTGAGTTAAGTTATCCCCACTGATTCAAAAGCCTGATGGTTGGTAATAACTGTTCCTGAACCTGGTGCTATGGGTCCTGATGTTCATGTACCTTCTTCCTGATGGAAGCAGCGAGAAGAGAGCATGGCCTGGGTGGTGAGGATCCTGGATGATGGCTGCAGCTCTCCTGTAACAGCGTTCCCTCTAGATGTGCTCCATGGTGAGGAAGGCTTTACTCGTGACAGACTGAGCCATATCCACTACTTTTTGTAGGATTTTCCATTCAAGGGTAATGGTGTTTCCATATGAGGCCATGATGAAACCAGTCAATATACTCTTCACCACACCTCTATAGAAGTTTGTCAAAGCCTTAGATGTCACAAGGAGTCTATGCAGACTCCTAAGGAAGCAGAGGCGCAGCCGTGCTGTCTTCATAACTCAATTATGTGCTGGGCCCAGGACAGGTCCTCTGAAATGATAACTCTGAGGAATTTAAAGTTACTGACCCTCTCCACCTTTGATCCCCCGATGAGGACTGGCTCATGGACCTCCAGTTTCCTTCTCCTGAAGTCAATAATCAGCTCCTTGGTCTTTCTAATGTTGAGTGAAAGGTTGTTGTTGTGCACCACTCAGCCAGATTTTCATTCTGCAGCAGGCATTCAATAAATTAGGTCTTCCTTTGACAAGAGGTTGCTTCAGGTCTGGTCACAGTCTTCTCCAATTCCCATATTCTGGAATATAATCTACTCCTCTTCCCGATAGTGCAAATTCATAGAAACACAGGAAACCTACAGCACAAATACAGGCCCTTCAGCCCAGAAAGCTGTGCCAAACAGGTTCTTACCTTAGAAATTACCTAGGGTTATCCATAACCCTCTGTTTTTCTGAGCTCCATACACCTGTCCAGGAGTCTCTTAAAAGACCCTATTGTAACCACCTCTACCACCAACCCATTCCACGCACTCACCACTCTGCGTAAAAAAACTTACTCCTGACATCTCCTCTGTAACTACTTCCACGCACCTTAAAACTATGCCCTCTCATGCTAGCCATTTCAGTCCTCGGAAAAAGCCTCTGACTATCCACACAATCAATGCCTCTCATTACCTTGTACACTTTTATCAGGTTACCTCTCATCTTCTGTTGCACCAAGGAAAAAAGAGTGAGTTCATTCAACCTATTCTCATAAAGCATGCTCCCCAATCCAGGCAACATCCTTGTAAATCTCCCCTCCACCTTTTCCATGGTTTCCACATCCTTCCTATAGTGAGGCGACTAGAACTGAGCACAGTACTCCAAGTGGGGTCTGATCAGGGTCCTATATAGTTGCAACATTACCTCTCGGCTCCTAAACTCAATACCATGATTGATGAAGGCCAATGAACTATATGCTTTCTTAACCACAGAGTCAACCTGCACAGCAGCTTTGAGTGTCTATGGGCTCAGACCCTAAGATCCCTCTGATCCTCCACACTGCCAAAAGCCTTACCATTAATATTATATTCTGTCATCATATTTGACCTACCAAAATGAAGCACCTTGCACTTATCTGGGTTGAACTTCATCTGCCACTTCTCAGCCCAGTTTTGCATCCTATCAATGTTTCGCTGTAACCTCTGACAGCCCTCCACACTATCCACAACACCTCCAACCTTTGTGTCATCAGCAAGTTTACTAACCCATCTCTCCACTTCCTTACTTCAGGAAGAGGAATAGAGGACCGTTTATTCAGTGATCGAAATCAAAAGGGGTTGTATTTATGATTTCTTACTGACACCAGTTAGAAATATTCTAAAAATTATGAGGAATAGGTTTTGAAATTTAGCTTACTTGTAGCTGAATGGGTGAATGTTGCTGTGTGTGGAAATATATAAGACAGTTAGTGAATACTTCTCTTCAGTTTTCACTGTAGAGAAAATGATGGAAGTTAAGGAAATGGGAGAAATGACTGGTGATGTCTTGGGCCATCAGTGAGGAGGTATTGGAGGCTCTAAAGTCCATGAAGGTGATAAATCCCCAGGTCCTGTCTGGTGCAATCTTGCACCACATAAAAAGCTAGAGAAGAATTTGCAGAGGTCCTCGCAGAGATTTTTGCTGTACCTTTGGCCAAAGGTGAAGTTCCACAGGACTGGAGAGTAGATAATATGGTATCAGTGTTTAAAAAGGGTAGCAAAAACAAGCCAGGAAACGACAGGTAGGTTAGTCTGACACTGGTGTTAGGTAAAGTGGTGGAGGGGATTCTGGAGGGACAAGATAATTTGGAGAGACAGAGTCTGATTTGGGAAAATCCATATAACTTGTGTATAAGAAGCCGTGTTTGACAAATCTTCTACAGTTCTTTAAGGAGAGAACAATGGATGTTGACTATATGGACTTTATCATGGCCACTGGCTACTCTGGAAGGTTAGATTGCATGGGATGCAAGAAAGATAACCTACTGAGTTCATAATTGGCTTAGTAGTAGGAAGCAGAGGATAATAGTTGAGGGATATTTCTTAGAGAGGAGGTCTATGTCAAATGGAGCGCCACAGGGGTCGGTGTTGGGACTTTGTTGTTTGTGGTTTATATAAACCACTTGGATGTAAATGTATAAGATATGCTCAGTAAGTTTACAGATTATACTAAAATAGGTAGTGTTGTAGATAGCGTAGAAGGTTATGAAATTTTGTGCCCCTTGGTTCAATTGGCACGTAGGCCGAGGACTGGCAAGTGGCTTTCCATCCAGGTAAATGTGAGGTATTGCGTTTTGGGAGATCAGGGTAGGACTAGGGCCCGGTGAAGGGTAATAGAACAGACAGAGGAACCTATGAGTTCAAGCGCATAGTTTGCTGAAAAGGGCACAGGGTGGTGATGAAAGCATTTGGCACACTGGCCTGAAGTCAGGGCATTGAGTACAGGAGTTGGGAAATTATGAGACAGGGGAAGTTATGCTGTTATATAAGACATTTGAGGTTGCACTTGTACTGTGTACAGTTTTGGTCAGCCTAGTATAGCAAAAATGTTATTAAACTAGAGAGAATGCAGAAAAGATATAGCAGGATGTTGCCAAGACTTGGAGGCCTGTATTACAATGACAGGTTGCATAGACTAAGGCTTTATTCCCTGGAATGTATATGGAGTGGTGACCGGATAGAGGTATTTAAGATCATAAGGGTAATAGACAGGGTGAAAGTACACAGATTTATCCCAAGGAGGAGATGCCAAACACAAGAAGGCAAAGATTTTAGATCAGAGGTGAAATATTTTAAAAGAACATCAGCGTGGTTTCTTTGTGCAAAGGGTGGTGCATATTTGGAATGAGCAGCCAAAAATAGTGACTGAGGGAGGGATATTAGCAGCATTTAAAAGCCATCTGGATAAGTAAATGGACACAAAAGGTTTAAAGACCATGGGCCAAATGCTGGCAGATGGCAGCAGCTTGCAGGCCAACACAGTTGGCGTTGACAAGTTAGCCAAATGACCTGTTTCCATTCTGTATGACTTTATGGCCAATATTCATTCTTCAAACAACATCACTAAAACACAATATCTGGCCATATATTTCACAGATTTGTTGATGTTGCTATGTCAGTTTCTACATTATAAGAGTATGAAAGCTTCTGAATTAACTGCAAAGGACTTTGTGAGGTACTGTAGTTTTAAACTGTACCATGTAATGAAGTACCTGATCAGGGAAGGTTGTTTCTCGCAATTCCAAGTCTTCCTCAGCATATGTCAGTATTGTTTTTAAAGAACGCCTGAGGAACTCTTCATTAAAATTTTGTGATGTTCCAACCAGCGAAGAAAGGGACATGGTTACTTGCATCTTCACCCTTGCAAAATTCTGTGAGCAAATAAAGTTAATAATTAATTTTCCTACTCATACTTGATTTTTAACATCAATTAGAAAATACAGCATCTGAAGAGGTTAAGCAAAGCTCATTCATGAAAACACTTACATTGCCAATCTCAAAGTTTTGCCTCATGAGGAGGTAGAGTGAGGCACTGGCATGTGCTCGGATTGTGCCAATGCTGCTGCTGCAATGTCGCAAAAGCCTTAAGCAAAGATCAGCACATTGTTCCGTTTCTTCTTCAAAAAGGAGCTCAGGAAACTGTAACATCAGAAATTAATCAAATGAATTCCTATCTTTTAGCTTATTTTCTTTAAGACAAGGATTCATATTTTCTGCAGTATTCACCAAACGTGATGAACAAAGCCTCTCAATATTACATATTGATAATAATTTTACCTTAATAATAACAACAAGTATAAACACATTTTATACATGGAGAATCTCAGAAAATCCCTTTATATGAAGAGTGTCTGACAACTACATCAAAGTGGATGGTATCGAATGTGTCCTCTCTCTGATTATCCCCTTTTCACAATGCTTCAGCCTTAGTGTCCAGTCAGTTCATTTAAGGCAGGATTTTCCAGAGTCCAATTTTAAATAGTCGAACATAACTAAATTCATGACGTGGCCATACCAGTGCTGGCCTACTATTGAAAATAAGCTACTTTTAAAGTCAAGATTTAAGATCTGGCATGGCAATGACGATTACCTGTCTGCCCAAGTTCACTGCTCAGGTTCTCTGTGGAAAATATGCAATTCAGCTATCGAATCAAAGGAAAGCTAATTATCAAAAACAGGAAATGCAGTATTTGTCAAAAGAGATTAGTAGGTGACTTATAGTTAGATATTTCTTTTGATCTGAAACTAAATGGAATCTTTTCTTTTGCATATTACATCTTAACTGTAATAAAAATTTGAGATTTTTTTCAATAAACTGATGGATTTGCAATTAATCCACTATATAACAATGATCTTTTACATTCATCAAACTGCAGGCTTTCAATCGGTGCATGGAGCAACCTTTCAGTCTTTTGGGACACTGTTTTAAGTACACGAGGCTTGTGAAGTTCATCACAGTGGCTCCAAACAAAATCAGATATCAAGATTAGAGGAGCTATCCTACTTCATTCTGGGTTTTGTTTTGCATTCTTCCAATGTCCCCAGGAATGGGTAGCAACAATGACAAATTCTTCCTGCATCAAATCCTTACAAACAAAAACGAAATAGCACTGATTGCATGAACCTGGGCTTAATTCAATTAATGAAATGTTGGAAGTTTTGTTTACTTTTAACCATTTCAGAGGAAATCGTTAAAATTTGAAACCATGCAGAAAATGTTCGTGCATTAAATGTTTCAAAACCAAGGTAGAATGTAAAACCAACAAGACAAGACTGAGAAGGAAAAGATCTCTTTGCATTTTAATAGGACTTAATTCCATATGACTTCAAACCTGAATTCCTCACAATTAATACTTTCAGACTGGAAATAGAAAGGGGTGGTGGGTAGGTAGGGGCAGGGGAGGTGTGGGCTGCCTTTCCACTTAATATTTTTTGTAATAAAAACCAGGAGCATGTTACCAAATTATCTCAAGAACCGTAGTATAAAATGTCCAAAGAACTGTAGTATGAAACGTCCAACCTAACAAAACTATTGGACCCAGGTCTTTTCTCTCATTGTTTAGTTGTGCAATGCTTCACACAATAATAATCTAGATGGGTTTCACTGGAATCAACTGATCTTGAAACTCAATTTACCATTTAATGTCATATCTTAATATGGCACAGTGTGCATTAAAATTCTAGAAAGTAACCCTTGAGTGGTTTATGGGCTACGTTAAAGTCCTGTAGTAATTGAGCACTTACTTTGGACACCAAGGCTCTCTGTGTGGCAAAACAATGCTGTAGGTAAAGAGCACTCTGGTTACAGGCCATTGTGTGAAGAAGAACCTTCAGCACCCCTCCAAGCACACTCTCTTTCGACTCAGTCACCGAAACAGTCTGTAGGAGTAGAAAATAAAGATTGCAGCAACGATTTTAAACATTCAACAAAACGTTTTACAGTGTCAATAATCAATCCTCTTTAAAACACAACTTAGCAAGGGCACTGATATAAAGAATAACGATCCTGGGAGTACAGGAAATCCATCAGGTGCAACACTGGGTGGCTGCGAAGCTGGCCCAGCCAACATCGTGCGATGTCAGTTCTCAGGAAAGGGCGATCAGATCCAGGTCTATTTAGTATCAATGGTGTAAAATAACTTACCACCTCAAAAATGCATTCCGTGTAACCAAATGACCAATCACATCTTCTACATACATTTCTGTTATTCAAAGATATTGAAGAATTCAATTCTATTAGCCAGCTTTAAGGAAATTTTATACCTTACAAAAATGATCAAGTCTACGTATATATCAATTTACACAACAGAATGAAAGTAAACTTTCAACCTTTGCACAGGCTGAATTTTTCATGATCATAAGGTAGAAGGCATTGTAACCAATATTAAATCTAGGTTAGTGTGCAAATTAATGATTTCTGGTTACTAGTTCTTGTTCTTACCTGAACAATTATTTCCAATGTATCCAAAATAATAAGGTTTGCTTCTGTTGCAAGGTTACCATCAATCAGTGCTTCATGTTCCAACTCAGCTCTCGATCTACCATACACAAATATACTGTCAGAAACTGTTCGGATTTCTTTTTGCTGTGCTTGTATTATGAGCATCCGTAATTTATTACTAAAGATGGCAGACTTGTTTAATTTGAAGGATTACCAAGATGCATACATTCAAATTAGTCTGTATGTTAGAAATATCCAATGTAAGATTAATACTTTTAATCAATATATTTTGTTAAGTTTTGTTTTCTTCCCTATGTGCAATTGGTAGTCATTTGAACTGATGCCAAGCAGAGATCCCAGTACCTCACGACGGCCTAAATTGTCAGCTTCCTGCGGTAAACCAAGAAAACAAATTGTTTGCATAATTTTATCTATCGTAAATCTGAATAACTTGATAGCAAACAATTTGAAAAAGAATTGCTAGTCAGTTCTCCCCATTACAAATGATAAAATATACAGTCTTAATACTTCCATAAGCTAACCAGTAACCTGGGAATTTGCTGACCAATGTAGTTCAGTTTCATAAATTGCCAGTGATAGCACACTGAGTCACTAGGGTAAGTTCAAAGTAAATTTATTAGCAAAGTACATATACAGTACTGTGCAAAAGTCTTAGGCACATATATATACACACACAGCGAAAGTGCCTAAGACTTTTGCACACTACTGTATTTGTCAATGTGGAGCAGAGAGAAAGTTTGTAAATCTTGCGGGAGCAAAGGATGTTGGAAACGATGAGGGGTGAGTGTCGTGGGACAGGTAGCAGAAAAGGAGTATCAGGTACAGGGAATGGTGCGGGTGCCAACACACCCAGCCCTGAGGTACCAGGCAAGGTTATTTGATTCAAAACAATTGGTTTATTGATCATTACAGAATCTCTCCCTATGCTTCCTGTTCCTTCCTCTCTCCCTTCCTCTTTTCACAACCATCATTCTCTTCTTCCTGCCCACCTTCCCACTCTCAGTCCACAATAGAGACCCTCGTAGGAGTCAGATTTATCATCATTCACATATATCATAAAATTTGATTGTTTTTTTTCCGCAGCAGTACAGTACAATAGTTCAACTTACTACAGTACTGTGCAAAAGCCTTAAGCACCCTAGATATATATTTATATATAGGTATATGAGCCTAAGATGTTTTGCACAGTGCTGTATGTCACCATATATAATACTGAGATTCATTTTTTTGCAGGCATACTCAGTAAATCCAAGAAACATAATAGAATCGATGAAAGACCACACCCAACAGGATGGATAAACAACCAATTAATTAAAGTTAAAGCAAATAAAAAGCAACAAATATCGGGACCATGAGAGTCCTTGGAAGTGAGTCCAGAGGCTGTGGGAACAGTTCAGTGTTGGGGTGAGTGAAGTTGAGTACAGTTATCCCCACTGGTTCAAGATCCTGATGCAGATCAAGAAAGAAAATGCTACTTTCTACAGTGGGATGTATTCTGCTGAAATGGATACCTTTGTTTATTTATTATGCCTTAACTAATCAAGCACAACAGTTATGTCTTCTAGACACCATCGCTTTTACAGAAAATGTAATAAATATATTGTTCAATCTCTCTTTTTGTGTGCTTCTATTGTCTGGAAATCTGTATAAAGTCTGTTAAAGCTTACAGCATCTGTAACGCAGCTATGTAAAACTCGGGTCAGGGTACATTTGGATTATTGTCACAGTACAGGAAGGATATGGAGGCTTTGGAGAGGATGCAGAAGAGATTCACAATATTACCTCTTTTAGTGATGAGAATTTGTACTGACTCAGGATAGTTTTCTCTGGAGTGTTGAATGCTGATGGGATGAGCTGACTGAAGTACACTAACTAATTAGAGGCATAGATAGTGCAGATAGTCTTTTTCCCAGTATGGAAATGTTAAGCACTAAGCGACACAGTTTTAAGGTGAGGGGGGAATGTTTAAAGGAGTCTTACATGGTTAAGATTTTTAATGCAGAGAGTGCAAGGTGCTAGAACATGCTACCAGGGGAGATGGATATAACAGCAACGATTAACAGGCATATGAACAGGCAGAGAGTGGAGGGATACATGTCCAAATGCAGGCAATTTAAAAAGGCTTCATGGTCACCATAAACATGGTGGGCCAAGGAACCTGGTTCTGTACTGTTTATGTTTTAAATCTAATTAACCACCAAGATAATGTGGACTTTCTAATTGTGATCAAAAGATGAAATGAAGCTAAGAACGTAAATAGATGTGCAGTTAACCATGTATGTGGTAGCTGTTAGTTGGTGGAAATAGGGCAGCTTTGAACAGCTTGATGGCCTATACTTGTCTTCTTGCAAAGGGGAAAAATGAAGGTGGCTTACAGCGCAGGTTTAAGCAATTTAACACTATAAATAAACTTTGGTTAGAAAGAAGGATGGAAAATCCATAGGTAGTGTCCTTTATTTAAGCATTTGAGTGAAAATGAGAAGTTCCCCATAGTTTCTGCACCCAAATGCAATGACATCTGGGAGAATTCCAACAGAATATAGCAGTACTTAAACAGTAATTCAAGCATTAATTTTGAAACCATCTTCTGCATGTACTTCACTTATGAATCTATCGAATGTTGAAAGGTCTTGACAGAGTGGATGTGGAGAGGATGTTTCCTATGGTGGGGGGGGGGGGGTCTTATATCAGAGAACACAGCCTCAGAATAGAGGGACATCGATTTAGAACGGAGATGAGGAGGGATTTCTTTAGCCGAAGAGTGGTAAATCTATGGAATGTGTCGCTACAAGCAGCCGTGGAGGCCAAGTTATTGGGTATATTTAATGCAGAGGATGATAGATTCTTGCTTAGTGCAGACATAAAGAGATACGGGGAGAAAGCAGGAGATTGGGGCGGAGAGGGAAATGGATCAGCCATGATGAAATGGTAGAGCAGACTCGATGGGTTAAATGGCCTAATTCTGCTCCTATATCTTGTGGTCTTAAAATGGGTGATCTCCCCTTCCCAAATTCTATGGCCAATAATATAATTCCCCAATTATATTTAAAGTGCACATAGGTGAGATTACCTTCATTAAGGGAACACTAAGTCACTAAGTTACAGAAACAAACGTAACAAGCAGCAAGAAAATATCAGCACCTTGCCGGTGACTCCAAAAGATGTTTTTTATGAGTCACTGTTAAATGTTTTCTAATAGAAGATGTAATCAATGATTTTCAACTGGTTATAATCTAAAAATAGCAATTTAATTAGTGGGACGACATAAAAAGGGATTAAGTACAGAAGTAGAAGACAGCAAGAGGTAAAGGACTACACAGATTACAAGGTACAATAACTTAAAAAGTATAGCTTGAATAAATTACACCAGTTACAGGAGACGTATGTAGACTGAAATGTGAGAATAAAGGAACAAAGGATTGAGAATGAAGATCGAGAATGAAGTAGAGAAAGGTTTGCAGAGGAAAATGGATGAAGAAAAAGCTGGAGAAGATACAGGGTAGCACATGGAGAGAGAAAAAAGGACATTTTAATCTGCAAGATCCAGTCATAGCCTAGAATGTTTTAAATTGGAATGTAAAATTGCCAGCAATATATTTTGATTAAAGAAACTCTACTGTAGTATACATCTCTTAATAAATGTAACACTTTCAATCACAACAGCCTATGGAATTAAACATGAAAAAAGATTGTTAAATGTCACATTCTGCATTTCACTATTCATGCTACAAGCTTTATGCAAATGCAGTTTTAATGCTTTAATCTTCAAGCCACATGCAGATCAGCAAAGAAACCAGAGCAAGCAGAGTTCCACCATGGCCCTCACTGCCCATGTGGTGTGCATAGCAAGCAGCCTACACAGCGTTGAACTAAATGTAGAGAAACGATGACTGCACTAGAAGATTCAATAGACCAAATTGCTTAAAGATGGGCAAAGTCTTTTATGATTTTAAATGACCATTCTTTCAAATTGCTAACAATACTTATATACTAATCTTTAGACAGTTATTTGGGCTAAATCCTGAGAAAGTGTAAATAGGTTAGTGGCCAAAAAAAGCATAAAGCAAAAGAGTGAAGAATATAGATTCACACAGATTCAAACATAATTTCCCTACTACTAAACTTGATGCCTTGACTGATGAAGACCAGCAACCCTAAATGCCTTCTCCACCAGCAATGTCCACTGGCACAGCTGCTTTCAGTGAACTGTCCACTTGTAGTCCCAGGTCCCTCTGTTCCACAATATTCGTCAGTACCCTGCCTTTCACCGTATAAATCCTACCTTGTTTGACTGTGTTCAAAACGCAATACCTTACACTTACATAAGTTGAAATCCATTTGCTGTTCCTCAGCCCATCTCCATAACTGATCAAGATTTCTTTCCAATTCATTGTAATCTGCTTCACTATCAACAAGCTCCCCAATTTAATAGCATCAGCAAACTTACTAATTATGTCATGTACATTTATATCCAAATCATTTACCGTATATACATAATGAATAGCAGAGGTCCCAAAACTGATCCCTGGAGTACCCCACTAGTCACAGCCCTTTAGTCAGATATTCGACCTTCAACCGTCACCTGTTTCCTTTTATTGAGCTGATTCTGAATCCACCTCGTAAGCTCCCCTTCATCTTAATCAATCTAATCTTCCTGATCAGTCTATTAAAAGCTTTTCACAAGCTTCACAAAAGTCCAAATAGACAACATCCACTGCCCTGCCCTCATCTATCTCTTCAATAAACTCCAAAAGATTTGCCAGATATGACCTCTCATCCACAAAACCATGCTATTTCTGATGAGGCCTTGATTATCCAAGTGATGGTAGAACTTGTCCCTCAGAATCTCCTCCACTAACTTCTCTGCAAGTGAAGTCAGCACTTGTCAGCATTCCGTACCTCAGTCACCGCTACAAAGTCGAAACTGTGACCTCGCTGCCTACTATCACAGTAAGAATATCTTCAACCCTCAGAAGAAAATGTAGCTGATCACTGTCCTGTTAGGTGCAGGAGAGAAATGCAGGCTTTGACAGCGAGACCCACCTTCAACAAGAATTTTTTAAAAATGTCTCCAACAGGTTAACTGTGTTCAAAATAAAAATAAATGACAGATGCGGTAGATGTGAAATAAAAACAGAAAATACTGGAAACACTCAGCAGATCTAGAAGCATCTGTAGAAAGAGACATAATGGCTAAAATTTCAGGCTGAAGAGTATTTGTTGGAATTGAGAGCAGTAAGAAACAGCTTAGTTCTAAGGAGCAGGAAGAGTGAATGGATCGACAGCATAGAGCAAAGGGCAAGCCAGAGAGAACCTGGTTGATAGATTAGTAACATTTAGTGAGAGAAAATGTGGCTTAATCTTCTCTCTCTTTCTAACTGTTCTCACTAACCTGCCAACTAGATAACTTAGGATATCAGAGCAGGTATGTCTGGCGCGCTTCTATCCTCTGATTATGCACCCTCCACTGTCTGTATTAACCTATCCATCTAAAACTATCCCAAAAGCAATCCTGTCCTCACTCTTACAAAGATATCACAAACAAGAGAAAGACTACACATGCTGGAAATCCAGGCAACACACACAAAATCCTGGAGGAACTCAGCAGGCCAGGCAACATCTAAGGAAAAGTGTAAACAGTCGACGTTTCAGGATGAAACCCTTCACAAGTCCTGCAAGGGCTGTTCTCTTTTTCACAGATGCTGCTTGGCCTGTTGAGTTCCTACAGCATTTTGTGTGTGTTGCTCTCAGAGATATTCCCTTTTATGCTTTCCATCAATCCCAAATCTCTCTGTAAAACTAACACATTTTATGTTTCCTAATTCGGTTTCTTCCTTTTTATTTATTTAGGGAACAGGCCTTTCCATTCAAATGTACCCACGTGACTAATTAAAATAATAATGTGTATGCCTTCGGAATGTGGGAAGAGATCAGAGCAGCTAGAGGAAGCCCATGGATCACGAAGAACATACAAACTCCTTCCAGACAGCAGCAGAATTGAACCTGGACTGCTGACACTATAATGGCGTTATGCTAACCACTACACTATCATGCAGCTGATGAAAGAACTTCAACCTGAAGGGTTAACTCTGTCTCTCCACAGAATCTTCCTGATCTACTGAATATTTCCAACATTTTATATTTTTGGTCTGATTGCATGCTTGAGTTACAAAGGAGAGCATCATGGAACAGTAAGGAATAATTTGCAACCCATTGCTTCATCAGACATGCTACTGCAGGACCAACAAGGAGCGATATGCCAGAAGTGGGGGCACCATGGGGGAGGAGGAGACCCTTTTTTACTTTATTGAGTCATAAAGAAGCAGATCTTTTTATTTGTTTGACATTCGACATTGCATAGGATTATGAATAAGCACTTCCAAAAGATGTCACAATTTCAGAATAATATTATTCATATTTTTTCATTTTGTCACTTCTTGTCTACTTTACAATATTTTTTAAATTTCAGTTTCATCTCTTCTTGGTTCTTTCTGGGTACATTTCCAAAATATGCCAGATCTCCTGCTTTTTAGTATTTCACCCCAGAGGACATTGCTAACATCTAGGTTTCAGCAGTGAGTATTAGGGAGATATTTTAGCCATGGAGCCAAGATCTCTGTCCATGTGCAAATCCATTACATCTGACTTGATAGCCTTTACGGCAGAATTCTCAAGGAATACTGCCATTGGTGTAAACTTCCAAACACTTCCCAGAGAGAAAGGGTTCTTTCTCTTTGTTTGATATTACTTTTCTGCATTAACACCCTGGCACGAAACATCACTTTTATTTAGTACACCCGGCTAGGTTGGCCAAACTTCTTCACATCATTGAATTTTAAATCGAGAACGATTTGGAATAAAAATGGTGAACAACATTACAGGTAAACTACTTTTCTTGGAAAAAAACCCAAAAAATATCAACTTCTGCAACTAGTTAACATTTTTGGAAGATGTGTTCTTTCTGGCATTTAACAGGATCTTGTAATTTTGGAATTTTAGCTGATGATCTCTGGCCAAAAAAATTTTTCACTCTCACACACACAACAAACACACTGTATGTATATATCAAGCAGACATGTGCACAAAACAGAACTCAATCTCATCCCGGCTGTAAATCAATGTTTTAAGTGTTTCATCCACGTTATGCTGAAGCAGGAACTGTAGCAGCAGCCAGTGTTACCATACCTGATAGATTTCTGGCTTCTTTAACAAACAGCACATGTGAAGAAATAATTATAGCTGTGGGTTAGGACATAGGCAGCGAGAAAAGTAAGACAATCTAAACAACCAAGAATACGAAAGCAGGCTCACACCTAGTAACTCAGCTGGTTAAAGCCACTACCTTTGGGCACTGAGCCATTCAGACTGGGCAGATACTGTATTCCATCCAATGAATCACTCACGGCAGAAACTGTGCATACTATCACTAGATTAACATGGGATTTCAATTGTATCAAAAAGAGCATAAAAGCATTTGATCTGTTGAGCTTGTCCAATCACACATTCTTTCTTACAAATGTCCCCTTTGACCCTCCAACAATGTTTTCCATCCCCTCCTAACCCTATACCTCCAGAACAGAGGGCATTAACTAAATGACCCACAGACCTAAGGCATTTGACAAGGTCCCGCATGGGAGGCTGGTCAAGAAGGTTCAGTCACTCTGCATTCAGGATGAGGTAGTAAACTGGATTAGACATTGGCTCTGTGGGAGAAGGCAGAGAGTGATCATAGAGGGTTGCCTCACTGAGTGGAGGCCTGGGACTCGTGGTGTGCCGCAGGGATTGGTGCTGGGTCCTTTGTTGTTTTGTCAACTATATCAATAGTCTGGATAATAATGTGGTTAGCTGGATCAGCAAATTTACAGATGACATGAAGATTGAAGGTGTAGTAGACAGTGAGGAAAGCTATCATGGCTTGTAGAGGGATCTGCATCAGCTGGAAAAATAGGCTGAAAAATGATAGATGGAATTTAATGCAGACAAGTGAGAGGTATTGCAGAGGTATAGGACCAACCAGGGTAGGTCTTACCCTGTACATTGTGAACAGTCGGGCACTGAAGAGCGTGGTAGAACAAAGGGACTTGGGGATACAGGTACATAATTCATTGAAAGTGGTGCAACAGGTAGACACGGTTGTAAAGAAAGCTTTTGGCACATTAGCCTTCATAAATTAATGTATTCAGTACAGGAGATAGGATGTTATGTTGAAGTTGCGTAAGATGTTGATGAGGCCTAATTTGGAGTATTGTGTGTAGTTTTGGTCAGTTACCGACAGGAAAGATGTTAACAAGGTTGAAGGAGTACAGAGAAAATTTACAGGGACGTAGTCAGGTCTGGAGGATCCGAGTTATAAGGAAAGATTGAATAGGTTAAGACTGTATTCTTTGAGCTGCAGAAAATTGAGAGGAGATTTGATAAAGGTATACAAAATTATGAGGCATATAGATAAGGTAAATGCAAGCAGGCTTTTTCCACTGAGGTTGTGTGGGACTATAACCAGAGGTCATGGGTTAAGGATAAAAGGTGAGAAATTTAGGGGGAATTTGAAGGGAAACTTCTTCCCTCAGAGACGTGACAGTGTGGAAAGAGCTGTGGTGCATGCGAGCTTGATTTCAACATCTAAGAGAAGTTTGGATAGATACATGGATTGTAGGGATATGGAGGGCTATGGTTTCCGTGTAGTTCGATGGGAGTTGAAATGGTTTTTGGCATGAACTAGATGGGCTGAAGGGCCTGTTTCTGTGTCTTACTTCTCTAAGACTCAATGGCCAAAGCACTAGTGTGTAATGAATCCCGGTGGATTGTGAGTAACCATGAATGCCATGTAAAAAGCACAGCAACTATTGTTTCATATAGCTAAACAGCCTTCTGACACATATATAAGAATGGTACATAGATAAGGGATTGGGTGGGGGGGGAACTGCAGACATTTGGGGAGTCACATTTTAGCATGAATCAATGATTTTAAGAGAGAGGAAAAATAAAGGGTCACACTGTCTGTTGGAAGTATCCCACAAAATGAAACAATTTTATCTGGAAAAAGAGCTACTATAATGCTAAAATGTAATTCTTGGCTGGTACTTTCATTCCAGATTCTACATTGCATCCATATTGTTTATTAGAAATTAAACATAGAGTTTGGAGGGTTACATAAGTCACCACATGTCTAAGTCTAATCTTTCCCTGACTTCTCGTTATTGTATCATCATTTTTACAAAAGAGTCGACTTGCACTAGAATGAAGTGAAAATACAGGATTTTTTTTGTTGCAAGTCCTCCTTACTTGTCTCGGCCATTGAGAATCATTGGGGTTCTTTGCATAAACCTACCTACAAAATAAAGAGCACCTCTACAGAAGTGCAGTGAAAATATTCTCCGTATGTACTGAAATGGAACGTTAAATCGTGGAGTAAAATAGAGATATTTCACTTGGTTGTGGGAGTGTTTAAATCAATTGATCTCTTGCTCTACCAAATCCACATGGGTCTCTTAACCAGACGGACCAAATTACCTGTGCAATGCAATTCAGACTATCTTCTGGATACAGTGCTGGCTCACACGGTTAAATATCAGAGTAAATGCTCTCATCCAGCACTAGAAACCTGTTGAAACAGGTACCACTAGAAAAAAATGGTTTAGGATTAACAACTTTTTAATGTATTGTCCATCTATCCTTAATCTCCATTTTTACAAACTGTAATGGCAACAATTCAATATGGCATCTCTTCATCCTTTTTACAATATTAACATCAATATACTTAACGCACTTATCAAGCTTTTCACTGTTCTGGCGCCAGTGGGTCATATCTTTCCTCCACCTCAGATTTTCTTGACTTCCAAATGCACTCCCAGATGGACTTCGCTCTGCACATGAAGCATAGAACATTAAAGGAACTTCCTTGTAGTTGATACTTACAGGGATATGGCATATGTTTAGAAGCACCTTTTAAATACCTTCTTAAAAGTGTGTTCATCACCTCTGCATTGTCAGGATTATACCACTATAAAGATATAACCATTATTTACAGGGTTTTTAAAAAATGTACTGCCCTTGCAAAACAACAAATTTCACCATGAATGTCAATGATAATATAACTGACTCTAATTCTGAGACGTGGATAGGTTAATTGGTTAATGTAAATTACCCCACTGAGTAAGTTAATGGCAAAAGGAATCAGAGGAGTTGATGGGCAGAATAAGTAGAGGGAAATGAAGAGAGAGGAAATATGGTCCATGATATTGATTCCAGGAATTGGGATGGACCCAACAAAGGAGGCTGAAGAGTGACCTTACAGAAGTATATTGTTACGAATGTGGAGAAACTCTGAGGGGACGTCTCTATCTTTGCTGGTAAGTAACCCAGTCACGGGGTTCGTAACAATATAAAGTCAAGATTATCAAGGTGAATGGTCACAGTTGTTTTTCCAGGATAGCTGACTCTAAAGCTAGGTTTAAGTTGAGAGGGGAAAAAAATTAAATTGGACCTTATGGGTACTGGGAATACAGAACGAGCTGCCAGTGGAAGTGCTAGAGGGGCAGGTACAATCACAATGTTTAAAAATACTGAGACAGTTAGGATAGGTTTAGAGGGATATGGGCCATATGTAGAAATATGGAACAACTTTAAGTAGGCAAATTGGTCAGCATTGATGATTTGGGCCGTAGGGCATGTTTTCATGCTGTATAACTCTATGACCCTAATGGGCCACAGGGTCTCCTTCTGTGCTGTTATAGGTATATATGATGAAATTCAACAAAGGGCTGAATTTCGCCACCATAAAACCGTAACACACAGTAACTAAGATTTTCACACAGGGGCAGAAATGCACAAATCTCAAAGCTGTTGCCAGTAATTCCACTCTCCTACTCAGACCACTCTTTTGCAGTCTTCCCCAGTGAAACAAAGAGCAACCATTTTAAGTGGTGAGAATTTAATTAAGCACGTCAGAGGTCAGCATTGACCACTGGTGATTTGCTGACCACTGCAAAAGCCAACCCAGTGCCCTATTTAAGTAAAAAGGGAAGGAAATCCACTGAGAGGGTGAAGCTACAAAAGACAGTTCATAATCAAGTGGAAGTGGTAAATATTCAAAATTCAGTAAATTACAATAAAGTGGGGAAGAAATATGTTTGGAAAAAGTGACAGAAAAAAATGTCTAGCACCCAAATGTAACTTTCATGGCTTGTCCTTTCAAGGAAAAAATAGTATTTTGGTTGAAGAAATTAATTAAAAAGTTTGTGAAATGCAATGGCATCCAGACTGAATTGACAATGTTGGAATATTTATTAAGCAAGCAGTAAAACACGATAGAACAAGATGATATGAAATGCTGAATGTTGTGGTACATATCCTAAACTTACTGCAAATTACCCATAATCCATGTGAAGTGATGTGTGACTGGAGGAAGGGGCCAAGAACACATTAACAGTAGAGACTGAGATCTTACAAACATACAGTTGAAATCACAGTGGAACGGGTGAACAGACTGAAAATACCTAACTGGCCTCTGCTGCGTCGAACCATTTCCTGCCGGGCTCCAATGCTTCCCAGAATTGCTTCTTCAAGTTTTGCTTTCATGTCTTTTGATTTTTTGAATGTGAGGCTGTTCATTCGCTCAAACGCTTTCTTGCCCTGTTACATTTGACACAAAATAGACAGCTTAGCAACTTTTAAAGCTGGCATGTACAAACATGATGGTATTTCTTTACAATGTGGGATGAAATTCACTTCATCTCTCCAATACCCTACCTCCAAGATAGCAATACACGTTTGTGAGTACAGACATGAATGTTTGGAGGACACTTGTCTATAGAGAGATTTTAAAAAAAGCCCAATTCTGTCCTCTTCTGACAGATAGAAACATAAAGAAAAAAAAATCATAACAGCAGTAAAAGAGCAGGATTCATAGCTCTGCATTAACCTGTCACAAAGATATAGTGAAAGCAAGTTTAAAATCATTATCACTGTTTCCTGGCTGATTAAATGTTTGGTCTACACAAACATCAACAAAGTAAGAAATTTAGTGATTTTGACTACCATACCTTGTACTCATAACAGGACACACAAAGATACATCAAGTCCAACAAGCGGTTTAGTTGAAGGACAGAGAGATCCGCAAACCACTTCTGCAAAATCACACCATCTGCATTCTTCAAAACCCAGAGAAGACAAATCAGCAAACTGCGGCTTGATTCTGCAGAGAAGGCTGTATACTGCCGTCCACTCTAAACCAAATCAAAATTGAGACTTGGTTATTTGAATTTTAACTTTGTGCCTTAAAACAATTGCTGACATTCAAAGTTATTGAAGAATATTTACTTTCTCCATGGGCTACGTTGGCACCACAGGCATGCTGACACTTGTGGGCTGCCTCCAGTACAACCATGGACTGTAATGGTCACTGACACAAACAACACATTTCCCTGTATACAGGCAGTCCCCGGGTTCCGTTCCTGATTCCATATTTAAGTCGGATTTGTACGTACGTCGGAACACGTACATCTGGTATTATTTAGCATCAGTCAAACATTTGTCTTATTATATAGTATATATTTTACCTTTCTATGCATATAAAACACTTAAGAAACGTATGTATTCCAATAATTAAACCACTGCATTGCTTAGTAATAATTGCAGCTTTCATCGGGGCAGGGCCTTTCAAATGCTCCATTATTCTCGCTTTATCCGTTATCCTTTAAAATTGTTCCGATCATTGACTGACTGTAGCCTAACACTTTTCTAATGACTGATGGCGTTTCACCTCTTCCCAAACAATTTATTATTTCCATTTTATTTTCAATCATGATCGCTTCCCGTCAATGGAACAGAAACACTGCGGGCGTCGGATCCCGACCTCCACCGGCTCCCGAGGTCCGCTGGGTCTTAAGGACCACCGCGCACCGTCAACGGAACAGAAACACTGTGGGCAGCGGGTCCCGAGCTCCGCCGGCTCTCGAGGTCCACTGGGTCTTAAGGACCACCACACACCATCAACGGAACAGAAACACTGCGGGCAGTAGGTCCCGAGCTCCGCCGGGTCCTAAGGACCACCGCACTGAGACAGGCTGAATGGGACAAGTGGGGTCTATGCTGGGTTTGTGTATTTGATCATCCACAATATTCTGCGTGGGAATTTAAACTGGAGGTGGCAGTGTTTTTTTTATGAGGTCGAGTTGCGAGCTCGATATCAACCCGGCACGGATGGTACGGGAGTCACTGGATTGACATCAACCCGGCACAGAAACCTCCGTTCTCCAGCCCGGCGCTGATCTCACTGCACCACTAGCCAACCAGAATGGGGGGGGGGGGGGGGAGTGGGGTCAGGGTAAATCTTACTAAGAAAATTTTAAGCCAAATACAAAGTTAAACACTCAACACAGTGAGTGGCAATGACTTAAAATGGCGGACGGCGTCGGGATCCGACTTTAAATGGCAGATGGCGTTCTCCTTCCTCGGTTCGTAAGTACGAGTTGTCCGTAAGTCGGACGATCATAACTCGGGGGCTACCTGTATCTCGATGTATATGTGACAAATAAAGCTAATCTAAAATTATTCTTCTGTCACTATTAGGTTCATGGATACTCTAAATTTTCCTCCCGCAACAGCCTGATCTTTTAGCCCTTTCTCCTTTAAGTCGGAAGGTCAGTGCTCCCCCCACTCAGGATTTCCGCACATAATTCAGACTGATATTTGAGTGCCGCAGAGAGGGAGTTTTGCAGTCATGGTGCTCTCTATTGCATTGGATGCTCAAACCTGCCCACCTCCTCAACTGAACGTAAAAGATGAAGAGTTCCTCCAACGTCCTGGCTCAAATCAATCTCGCAGCTTGTGTGCTTAAAACACGTGATCTGATTATTTATCCTACTGTTGGCTATAAAACTTTGGTCTACAAATTAGCTGCCACATCCCCTCACGGAAACACTCAAAGGCTACTGTACTTAATAGACTGCAAAGTGCTTCAGCTTGGCTTAAGATCAGAAAAGGTGTTGCAAGTACATTGTTCTACTTGTCTTTCTTTGTAGTCCTCTATGACTATATTAAAATTGATCCTTCCTTGATTCCTTTACAAGATGTCAAAACTGTGAAGTCCTTTAAATTCAGGATTCCTTCCTGATAAAGTATAAAAACTCACAAATCTTAGTTAACTATTGACATATCCGACTTTTGCTTCTATTCCTTCTCAGTGAGCCGCAGGCTCTCATTTAAACCCTTAAGAAATAAGGAAGGTTTGCCTTACCCCAGATGCCAGCAGGAAACTGCTCGGTCGGGAAAGTTGAGGGACAGATGCTCCTGCAATTGCCATGGCAACAGTTTGATTGATCATATTACTACTCTCGGTCTCATAATCATCTGTAGTTACAACATTAGGGCGTCCTCGTTGATTTTGGGATTCTTGAAAGAAGCAGGTAGAGCAGAAAAAGGAGGAAAAAAAATAACATCTTAGATGACGCTTGAAATGTTATCATCAAATAGTTATTCTCAAATAAAACTTACTTCTTTGTAATGTGGATTTAAAGGCTAACGCTTACGTTTTCTGAAACAGTTACTCTCCACTTAAGGTGGTTTTAGGACTCAAAATACAGTTTACATTTTGTGAAATGTCCATAATTACTTCATTTAGTAAATTAGTAAAGTGCTATAGAAGCTTGATTAGCTTCCTGCTAATGTAGTGTTGGATTCAGGTATTTAAATCCAAGGTTCTTGGATTCAAGAATGCAGAAATAGAGGCACAAAACATGTTGCTTCCAATCGTTTTATTAAGAGTTGATAGAACAAAGGAAAGTTGAAACAGATGGTGACAAAGGAACAAAGATTTTATACTACTGAGATAAGAAAAATTCCATTCAAATTTGTAGACAAGAGACAACCAAGTAGAAGTCTCTTATTCAATGTTGCAGTACCAATCTAACCAATGAGAAGGCGCTTATTTAAGTAATGGAGAACAAAGAAACTTCGAGCTTTCCAGAATTATATTTTGTATAACCACTACAAGCATATTAAGCTATTTTACACATGACAGCTATTTAAAATACAAGCAGATAATTGTTAAACTGCAAAGAAAATAACATTTACACAGTCTATTCTAATAGATCCAATAATAGATTGTTTTACATCAGACCGATTCACTAGCTCAATATCGCCAGGTAAGAATCACTTGTGTGATCAAATGCTCTTCGCAACAACCTAATGCCACTTGTAAGTAAACTCTGCAGCCTACTGAATGAATTAGAATTGATTAATTTATTCATTTACCACTCTGCTTAAAACTGATGTTCAAAGTATAATTTTCGATAAGCACAAATTTGGTGATGCTGGAAGTCAGAAATAAAAACACAGCAGGGCAGGTACACCCAAAGACTGAGAAAAATGGAGCTACATTTCATTAGGACTGGCTTCTCATGGACAATCACAAACCAAACTATAAATGGAACTGAGTATCTCTCAGCAAATTCATCTCCCATACGAGAAAGGCTTCTGTATAAATTCAAGTTGGATTTGGACACAGATATAAGTTTGAGAAAACAAAAGAGCCAGGGAGGTTGAAGACTGGATGCAAGACCGAGCAACAAATGAGAGCACAAAATAGAAATCATAATGATAAAAATGTATCTAACAATGAAGAGAGTGGAAATCACACAGAAAGAGGCAAAATAAGAATTCATAACTTGTTGATAAAAGATAAAGACTTACATTTTTGTGAATATAAAAGGGATTCCATATTGTACACCACCTATTTTATTGACCATTAAATACATTCTGCCACAGTACACCAGTGCATCTCCCAAATTGCCCTGAGCATTAGATCCTTTGCAAGTAATCAATGCTTGAAGCTGTTTTTCCTCAAAAACATGACATTCATTAGATCACTGATTTAAATATTTTTTATAATGAAACTTAAAAAGTTAGAAGGTAAATCAGACATGATGATGGGGAAAATTTATTTTGGCTAAATGAGTTTGGTTGGAATTGTGATCTTTATTATCTATATCCATCTTTTGATTTTGCTGCATCTGCAGTTAATTTCATATCTTCCTTATTTTCTTTCATCTAACTTAGCATCTCCTTGGAACAGTGTTCACACTCACAGTATTTCCTGATGTTGTTCTTTCTGGCTGCATTAGAGCCTGGTATGGAAACACCTTTGAGTGGAAAATCTACAAATCACAGTGAATTCAGCCCCGTAAATCACAGGTAAAACCCTCCCAACCATTCAGCACATCTACATAAAACACTGCCATAAAAATGTAGCAGCCAGCGTCAAAGATCCTCACCACCCAGGCCATGCTCTTTTCTCACTGCTGCCATCAGGTAGAAGGTATAAGAGCCTCAGAACTCGCACCACCAGGTTCAAGAACAGTTACTATCCCTCAACCATCAGGCTCTTGAACAAAAGGGGATAACTGCACTTATTTAAGGACTCTTTTATCCTGTTACTTCATGCTTGCTATTCATTATTATCTGCATTTGCACAGTTTACAGTTCCTGATGTTTACAGTTACTGTTCTATAGATTTGTTAAATAGGTAGCATTGCCAAAGAGGAAATGGTGCCAAAAGGATTGGTAGAGATAAAAGCAAATTAGAAGTTCCTGGACCAGACTAAACTGAAGGAAAGTACAAGAAGGTGTAGGCCAGCATTACAGTGCTCATAAGCAAGCTTAAGAAGTACACTAAAAAAAGTTTGTGAGCTGCAGGATTTAACCATGTTAGAGAATGAAGCTGTGGCAATAAAAGAGGACCACTGTTAGACCACAATGGATCTAAACGTTACTGGATATAAAGTGTTGAGGCAAGAAAAAGGAAAGAAAGTAGGATGAAGGAAATTGCCACGGTGTTCTACATGCATGTAAAGAATAGGAGGATAACTGAGGGCAGGGACAAAAGAGATGTGCCTGGAGATGGATGAGCTAGGGGAGGTTCTTAATGAATATTAAGCTTCAGTATTCACCAGTGAGAGGGATCTTAATGAATGTGAGGACAGCATTAAACAGGCTTCAGACAGCTGGAATATGTCAGCTTCAAGAAAAAAGATGTGCTGGAACTTCTGAAAAACATTAGGATATGTAAGTCCTGGGGGCCAGACAGGATATACCTCAGGTGAAATAAGGGAAGCAATGCTATGTCACTGGCAATTATCTTTGTGCTCTCACTGGCCACAGGAATAGTACCAGAAGATTAGAGGGTGGCAAACGTTACTCCTTTGTTTAAGAAAGGCGATAGGGATAATCCTGGGGATAATAGACCAGTGAGTCTTATGTCAGTGATGGGCAAAGTACTGGAGAGGATTCTTAGAGACTTACAAGCATTTAGAGAAGCATAATCTGAGGAAAGATAGACAGTATTGCTTTGTGAGGGCAGGTCGTGCCTCACAAGACTGGTTAAATTATTTGAGGAAGCAACAAAACAAATTGATGAAGGTAGAGCAGTGGCTGTCGTGTATATCAATTTTAGAAAGTCATATGACAAGGTTCTCCATGGTAAGCTCATTTAGAAGGTCAGGAGGCATGGGATACTAAGAAATTTGGCTGCATGGAATCAGAATAAACTTGTCCACACAAGGCAGAGGGTGGTAGGTGAAAGAGCACATTCTGCCTAGAGGTCAGTGACCTGTGGTTTTCCGCAAGAATCTGTTCTGAGATCCCTCTTGTTTGTGATTTTTTTTTTATAAGTGACGGATGAGGACATGGAAAAACAGTTTAGTAAGTTTGCAGAAGACACGCAGGATGGTTGTGTTGGGGGTAGTGTAGAATGTTGTCATAGGTTACAACAAGACACTGAGAAGGATGTAGAACTAGGCTGAGAAGTGGCAGGGGGAGTTCAATCCAGAAAAGCATGCAGTGATACTCTTTGGAAGATTGAACTTCAAGACAAGAGTATGGGGATGCTGCCTGGCAGAATTCTGTGTGTGTTGCTTGAATTTCCAGCATCTGCAGATTTCCTCGAGTATGGGAGGATTATTCGCAGCGGGAAGAACAGTGGGATGTTAATGTTTACGTCCACAGATCCTTCCAGGGTACCACACAAGTTGTTGGGTGGTTAAGGAGGAGTATGGTGTGTTGGCCTTCATTAATCAAGGGATTGAGTTCAAGAGCTGCGAGTTAATGTGCAGCTTTATAAAACATTGGTTAAACCACTCTTGGGAGTATTGCGTTGGGTCTAGTCACCTCATTAAAGGAAGGATGTATTAGTGTCAGAGAAGGTGCAGTGGAGATTAGCCTGTATTAGGGAGAATATCTTATGAGGGAAGGCTGACTGCGCTACTGGTTTTCCCTTTGGAATGAAGAAGGATGAGAAATGGCTTGATAGGGGTGTATAAAATGATAAGGGAGATAGATAGACTGGACCCCAGAGACTTTTTCTCAGGGTGTAAATAGCTAATACAAGGGGGCAAATTTTTAAAACGATTGGAGAAAGTATAGAGATGTCTGAGGTAGGTTTGTTTGTTCTTTTTACAGAGTATGGTGGGTGTGTGGAACATGCTGCCGGGGGCGGTGGTTGAGGCAGAAACATTAGGGGCATTTAAGAGACTTTTGTATAGGCACATGGATGAAAGAAAAATGGAGGGCTAGGTGGGAGAGAGGGGTCAGAGTACGTGAAAAGGCTACACCATATCATGGGCTGAAGGGCCCAGACTGTGCTGCAGTGTTCCATGTTCTCTACTGCTGAGATCATGCACTGGATAAAGGTCATCAAGGAGAAAACAGGAAGGAGCTGCGAGTATATAAAAGGATGCCGAGTAAAGAGGAAAACTGAAGAGATCTGAGCCATTATCTAAAACACGTAAAAACTACAAACATTTACACCTTTGTTCAAGAACGTATATCCATTAAAAATAAGCAACTGAAGACTAGTCATGTTAATCCCAAAGGAGGAGAAACAATAAAGAGGACAGACTTAGCGGTCATTTGGACAAGCATATGATGGCTAGAGAATGAAAAAAGGATTTATTAAAAGGAAAACATGTTTAGCTTTTTGAGGAAGCAGAAGACAGGGTTCAATGAGAGACATTGAGTTGATGTGGAATACACAGAATCTAAAAGACAGTGAGGGATATGGGGGTGATGTGGAATACACAGAGTCTAAAAGACAGTGAGGGATATTGTGTTGATGTGGAATACACAGAATCTAAAAGACAGTGAGGGATATGGGGGTGATGTGGAATACACAGAGTCTAAAAGACAGTGAGGGATATTGTGTTGATGTGGAATACATAGAATCTAAAAGACAGTGAAGGATATGGGGGGGGGTGATGTGGTATGCACAGAAATCTAAAAGACAGTGAGAGATATGGGGGTGATGTGGTATACACAGAATCTAAAAGACAGTGAGGGATATCGTGATGATGTGGATTACACAGAATCTAAAAGACAGTGAGGGATATGGGGTTGATGTGGAATACACAGACTCTAAAAGACAGTGAGGGATATCGTGTTGATGTGGATTACACAGAATCTAAAAGACAGTGAGGGATATGGGGTTGATGTGGAATACACAGACTCTAAAAGACAGTGAGGGATATCGTGTTGATGTGGAATACACAGAATCTAAAAGACAGTGAGGGATATCGGGTTGATGTGGAATACACAGAATCTAAAAGACAGTGAGGGATATGGGGTTGATGTGGAATACACAGACTCTAAAAGACAGTGAGGGATATCGTGTTGATGTGGAATACACAGAATCTAAAAGACAGTGAGGGATATCGGGTTGATGTGGTATGCACAGAAATCTAAAAGACAGTGAGGGATATCGTGTTGATGTGGAATACACAGAATCTAAAAGACAGTGAGGGATATCGGGTTGATGTGGAATACACAGAATCTAAAAGACAGTGAGGGATATCGGGTTGATGTGGTATGCACAGAAATCTAAAAGACATTATGAAACAGGAAACAAAGTACCAGTCTGGAAATGGAGTTCCCTAGAAGTCTCTTGTCCATATGACATGGAGTTTTTTAACCGGATCTCCCGTCTACACGATATGGAGATTTTACAGGATACAATCCCCAAATGTACAAATGGCACAAAATGTGAACAATGAAGAAGATAGCGATAGGCCTACAAGCATGGTCAAGAGGGCAAATATTTGTGATGTGAGATTTAATGCTGAAGAAAACAAGATTTGGCTGGAAGAATCAGATCTTAGAATTAGAATTATAAAATCAGAGAGTAGAATTCTCTAACCAAAAAAACAGAGATCCTGGAGTCCACGTACACTAAGAGTGACAGAGCACGTGACAAACTGTCTAAAAATGGACAGAGTTCCAAGCTTTATAAGTAGAGCACCGAGTACAAGTGAACAGAAAGCTTAGTGGAGCTTTATAAAACACTCACTTGGCTCAGCTCAACTGTGCCCATTTCTGGTTATCTCATTTTAAGAAAGAAATAAAGTCTTGGAGGTGGGGGGAATGGGTGGAAGAAATTTGATGAAATAATTCCAGTGAAGAGGGAGTTCGGTCATATGGATGGACTGGAGAAGCCTGTGTTGTTCTCTGTGGAACAGAGGAGATTCTGAGAAAACCCATTGTAGTAATTTAAAATGAAAACAGAGGGGATAAAGACATTCCGATTGGTAAGAGAAGTTGAATGTACATTACTGGCAAAAGAACCAAAAAGAACTTGAGGCAATCTTTTCTAAGGAGTTTGCTGAACTGTTCCCACACCTATGGACTCATTTTCGTGGACTCTTCATCTAATGTTTTTGATATTTATTGCTTATTATTTATTATTTCCTTGTTTTGTATTTGCACAATTTGTCATCATTTGCACACTGGATGTTTATCCTTCCTGTTGGCGCAGTCTTTCATTGATTCTATTATGGTTATTGGAATTATTGAGTATGTTCGCAAGAAAATGAATCTCAGGGTTGTAAACTTTTGAAGTATTTGGAGTCTGGAATTACAGATTTCAAAGGAAGCTGGAAAAATACTTGAAAGGAAAAAAAAACTGCAGTGCAGTAGGGAAAAGGCAAGGAACCAATTGGAATACAGTACTCTTAATAGCCCTATCACATGGAAGAAATTCTTGTGCATTTGAAATTCAAACAGCTCTTTTTTTGTATCAAAGATCCAAAGATGTTCCCTGCAGTTACAAAGTGATACAGCAGAAGATCAAATTACCTGTGAAATCATACAGCTGTGGTACAGTCTCCATAATTATGCCAATCAGTGGCAAGTATAACATTGCCACACGAGCTTTCACCTCCGGATCAGCATACCGAGGATCTGAATCATGACTCGACAGCAAGTTATGAACAACACTGACAACCTTCTTGTGTAATCCAAACAAGCTGTAAAAAAAAATTAAATTATTGGAAAAGATCACCGAAACCACAGTGGTCCAATGAGCAGACAGATTTGTTACAGAGGCAGGTATGCCATTGTGCAAAATTATAAACACAATATCCCTTGAAAAATAAGCTTGCCTCTGAAATTTGAGTTTCAGGAATGAAATAGAACATGCAATCATAACAAGATGCCATTTATTAGTACTGGCACTTGAGAATGAAATTCACCTGAGTCAAAGGCTTAACAGTCAGGAAAGGTTTGATATAGACCAATAATCTAAGTGCACGGAGTACTAGGTCTGGAACTTAGTGCAGAAACAAAATGGTTCACCACTCTTCTATTGCTCCCAACAGAAGATATTTCCTCTGACACACGTAGTTACATGTAACAGTAACTTTTCTGCAAACAGGTTGGGGACATGTATCTTTTCCAACTCACCCTTCTGCCTCTGGGTCTAGAATAAGTGCTAACTCAGTTAGCACAAGTCCTGCTAGATAATGCTGCTGGCGGAATGGCATCGATAGCTCAAACATATTTGCAATCTTCTGGTCTTGAACAATTGTAGAAAACCCAGAGCTCTGGAAAAGAAACACAACAGAATGAATTGTAAGCAGAAAGGTCTTCCAGCCCTACTCATTTACTTATGACCCTCAAATAAAAAGCACGTTTGCCTTGTTCCAATGTATATTTATTTCCATTTCTCTGAAGAATCTTTTGACTTTTCTTTTGATACAGGATAGCTCCTTGCTTCTCAAACCTGAGTGTAAAGTAGTCCCTTTTGTACTCTTTTAAAATACCTTGAGTCTAACTATGTCCACTTCCATCAAATCTAGTTCACTCACTTGCTAGCACTTCATTTCTTCTTAACCTTTCCCCGTTATTTATTAATTTTTTAAAAATCTACTAAATCTCTGTGATGTTCCAAGCAAAAAAATTCTATTTTCTTATAAAGCAACTCACTGAATCCATCTTTTATCTAATTTTCTCAACACTTTTCCAAAATGCTATATCACCAAAGACACACTCCCATTATATTTTAAGACCATATCCATATGAGATACCCCTTTTAACATTTTGTGAATCTGAATTTCAAATCTCTTTACTCTTTTACATCATTCCACCATTACTTTTCTTTAACTTTCAAATTTACTCTCACATTTATTCTTAATGATTTCAAACTATTTTTTTGTTACCAAAGCATTTTATTATCTTCTCATTAAATATTCCTGTAGTCTACAGTATCCTTCTTATATTTAAAGGTATTGATAACAACTGCAGTTGTCTCACAGCTGAATCCTGTGAGACATCATGACACATGAGCAACCATTCTGAGACAGACCTTAGTTCCAATTCTTTCTCCCCTCTACCAATCTCTTTTCAATCCATTTTGCCTACTTGCATCTAATTCCATATCCCTTATCACATAGAATATTATTCAATAATCATATCCGATAATCTATGACTGTGTTATAACAAGAAACTTTCAAATCAATTGCCAATGAAGAATTCTACCTGACTAGTTGCAGAAGATACAGAAGGAGATGGAGAGGAAGGCGGTGTGAGGAGGCTGCATGGCAAATTCAGGGTGACGTAATGTTCATGACTGCAGACGATCCGTAGAAAGTCTAATCTCAGCGATACAAGCATACTTGGTGTCTGCAATGCATAAAGTTTTGAGGAAACCTGCAGAAATAAACAGCACAATCTTATTTTAAATAAAAATGACAAACTTCATCAAACTACAAATTTAAGCAATCCATAACAACAAACAAACTTAACAATCTGTGCCACGTATTATCAATGTCACCAAGAATATATTTCTATGTCTGACTGGACTTGGCTACATGTGAATTGTCTACCATGCTTCAGCATTTGCCAAAAGTGATAGTATTTCATGGAGTAATTTTCAAATGGGAACATGAAAGGTTGACTGGCTATTAAACAAATACATTTTTTTCTTTTAGTCCAACTGAATAATATTTAAATTTCATGTTAAAATGTATTTTTAAAAAAGTAATGTCTTATTTAATGGTAACTTAATAACTTAAGGTATCTGCTCCCTGGGAAATTTGATTTTCCTTATCCAAATTTTTCCTTGAATTTTTTTTTTTGTTTACATAGGTTAAGTAAGGTCATGGGTTTTTGAGTGTGAATATTTACATTTCATTCCTGTAGGAGTGATGAGTCAATTGCAGTAACAAATCAAATAGAATCAAAGTTATAAAGCTTTCATGGAACAAAGAATGACTCTGTAATGTTCCTACATCACATTGCTACCAATTTTATCCTTTAGAACTAGGGTGAAACACAAGTTTGGACACCTTCACTTTCATACCTGCTTCCAATAGGTTTTGATAAGTGAAAAGACAAAGCCACGATCCATCACCGAAAACAGGTCATTGAGAAAAAATGCAAGACTGACGTTTAGTCTCTCAATCAATTCTATATCCTAGAAATAAAGGATTAATTAGTTACACCAGCAGTATTCTACTGCAACTTTAATTTAGTAAATAATAATGATAGATGACATATCCTGAAATACAATGGAAATTTCTCACTATAAATCAGTACCGTACACAGATAAAAAAATTAAAATTTCCTTTCATTGTCCACGATTCTTAAACTGGACTATCTGTCATTCTTACCCCTTCCTGATTATTCTTAAAATGCTTCCTCTTTTTCTAAAGGCACTTCCTTATCCAACCAGTAACCCAGTAGTCATCCTGTCCAATACATCTACTTATGATGTCTACTGAGCTGTGAAAAGCTGGGTCGTAACAAAATCCATATTATGTTGTTGCCTTACCTTCATCCAGAACTTGAGGTAACAATGAAAAGCAAAAAGTATATTTTGCTTTTCTTCTCTTTAGACTATTAACTTTCCAATGACCTGACTGAGATTGGCCAAAGTGGCACAGAACCAAGATTAAATCTGGTTCTATCACATCCAGACATTGAATATTGCAATAAGAATGAATTAAGTCATTACCTTCTGAAATCTTGTAACGATATCACCTGCAATCATGCTAACCAGCGCAGCAATGTCATCCATGAACCTCTCTGGGAATCGCGCTTTCCTCGGGATGTCAAGTTTGTCAGAAAAATATAAATGGTGCACCATACTTTTTACCTGTTCAACAACACATTAAGCATAGCATTACTCCCAGATAAATATTAATAATTTTAAAGGAATTGTCAGGGTGCTTTTGGCCCTATACATTGAGTGCAAAACATCATAATTAGAAACCTGAATTTTGGAATTATCAGAACATTACTTGGATTTAATGGCCTCTCTCTTTCTGAATCTAATTCAAATTCATTTACCTTACATTTTCTTCCAATTAGTTTCTTCATCAACAGCAAATCTATTTACTTTCTTAATATAGTTATATTCTCTACTTCCATTAACATCCCTTGAAACTTATCCTATTATTTTACTAATTTCCTGAAGGGATTGCAGAAGAAAAAATAGTTTCTTGATAATTAAATGTCAAATAAGACAATTTCCCTACAAGTGCCATGTCAAATCCTATCACAATCTTGCAAACATCAATTGGATCTTCCTGGAGTCTTCCCAGGGCATGAATGGCCAATGTAAAGGGACATAATTTTATGTAACTGAAGGAAAGTATAGGGAGGGGGGATGTCAGAGGTAGACTTTTATACAGAGAGTGGTGGGTTTATGGATGATGGTAGGGACAGTTAAGAGAACATGGATGAAGGAAAACTAGAAGGGCTATTTGGGAGGGAAGGTTTAGATTGACCTTAGTGCCCGTTAAAAGGTCATCACAACATCATGGGCTGCAGGGTCTGTACTATGCTGTAAGGTTCTATGTTCTTTTAAAGGAAAACAGACGGCCTAAAACTAGAGGGCAAAGAATGGCAGCTGTAGGGGTTTCTGAGAAATTATCTTTTCAGCAAGAGAGTGGCTGAAATCTGGAACATACCACCTGAGAGGGGTGGTGAAAGCACAGAACCGTACACACTGAAGTATCCAGACAAGAGCCTGAATCATCAAAGCACGATAGAAGGTAAATACTGGTAAATGGGATTAGTAAAGATGGGTTCTTGATCTTCAGCATACACACAATGATCCAAAAGGCACACAATGATCTGTGTCAAATGACTAATAATCCATTTTTCAATAATATATCTCAAAAATGAGTTTCTTTTGTATATTTTATGCTCACTTTTTTTACACTTGGCTGATTAGAAGTGGAACCTGAAGTGGAGCACTAATGTGAAAATTGTGGTTCAGGTAGAAGAAAGAATTAGGGGTTTTTTCAAAGCTCATATCTGCAAAATCCAGAATACGATCCTCTTCACAAAGTGAACTCTTCAGCACTAAAGAGCAGAATTTTAAAACTTAGGGCTAGTTTTCCACAGAGATTTTGCTTGGTGTCTATTTCACTCACCATTAACTCAAAGAAGAACCAGGCTTGATGGATGGCAGATTCACGCACACCCCCACTGCTCACAACCCACTGCAAGGCCAGCTCCTCGTGCAATAGCTATGTTACACAAACCACACAACACAGTAAGCATTAAAACTTCATCCAACATGCTATTTTAAAATGAGGAGTAATGTATTAATGCTGCCAGATCTAAACTAGTTGCAACGAGATGGTGACTTTACTACAGAGGATCAGCCATTTCGCAGCAGATCCAGGGTGGAACTATGATTTGAGAGGGAAAAAAAATACCATGAGAGATCTACCATTCCTCCCTACCTATAAAGTAAATTCTCTCCCTTTGCAGAGGATGTTATTTAATTATTAAAGCTTTCTGAACAAATTTTAATCACTCTTATTGCAAACTTAAATCTCTTGGAAACCAAAGATATCACCTTCTACTACACATGTGAAAATAGTTCAATGGAATGTCATACAAATTTTGTCACCATTAATAATGACAGTAGTTGTGTCTATCAAAGCCTGTGAAATGTGGTAATATTAATAACAAGTTGTAAATGCATTGGAGTCATACAACTAGATCTCAGATTAAAAAAAAACTATTATTATGCCTAAAGCTGTCTGCAACTTTGTATGAACTAAATTGAGCTAAGCCAAGCTAAGTGATTACTATGACACTCAGTGTGACAACTAGGCATTGGGTAACACACAAACTGGGTATGGTCACTTCAGCCCATAGGTTCTGCAACAAATTCTCCCACAAAGCCTAACTTGATCTGGGTCTGACTTGCAATCTCCTAATTTTGAAAAAGTAGAATTAGAGACGAGGTTCAAGACTTCCTGGAGTAGATTAATCCAACATTCCTTATGTGGCTCACACAACAGTACCGTGCGCTACCTTCTTAGTTGGCAATCGTCCCGTTAACGTTTGTAAGAAACTTGTACTCTCGGTATGCGATGACATGCGATTACTTCGATCCATAGCCTATGGAGTGGAATGAATGTTGGCAACAGATTGGTGATGGAAGACGAGGCACAAATGAACATATTAATTTCAACACACAACAGTTGGAAGCACATAATGGCTGCTATGAAATTAAAACCTCTAGTGA
This sequence comes from Hypanus sabinus, assembly GCF_030144855.1. Taxonomy (NCBI): domain Eukaryota; kingdom Metazoa; phylum Chordata; class Chondrichthyes; order Myliobatiformes; family Dasyatidae; genus Hypanus; species Hypanus sabinus. Next base: position 59,878,987 of record NC_082716.1, on the reverse strand, counting down.
TTGTAGTTTCACATCCGTAACAAAGGTTATCAATGTTTATCCCTGAAAGTAAGACTACTGCAGATCAAGGCCTTGACGTGTTTAAGACCTACCATGTGTTTTACGCAAGGTTGTTTTTAACTGAAAATTTTAATTATCTTTCAAAGGGGTGGAAAATCAAGGCAGAGTAATTTTTGTATAAGT